>NC_051329.1:21985403-22180719 GCF_015220235.1 Choloepus didactylus | reverse complement strand
GCTCTTCAAACTCCTCCTCCCTCCCTATGTCCTGCCCTGGACAGGTAGAGAACCCCTCTAAGCCATGGCCTGGAGACCCAGCCCAGGATATCCTGAGCTCCCTCCAGGCCCTCCTTCCCTCTGGTACCACTTCTGCATCCACTAAGCTTCTTTCCGTGTACCCACTCCCCCATGCTGCTCTCACTAGCCAGGGTCCTCTCCTGAACTCCCACAGAAATCCCACCTTGACATCCCTGTTTCTTTCCTTTCTAAATCTCTGGATCCAGATTGCAAATATCTGTTGTGTTTCAGCATCTAAGTCCAAAAGAGTTTGGCCTGTAATTCCCTCTCCTGTCATGTCCTTTGCTGGGTTTGGAATGGAGATTCCCCTGTTTGGATGAAAGTTTGTTCCCTCTGTAACTGTCCCTGGAAATGTGTGTATAACTTTGGCACTATTTCCATCTAGAAATCAGAGCAAGCTATCAGGGCCTGGAGTTTCCTCCTATGGACAAATTTCCTTTTTGTTTTTCTTTTGTTTAAATTGACACCCGCTTTACATATTTTAAAGCACATATATGGTAGGTGCAGAGCTTGATGGCTCTGTATAAATATAAACAAGTGTGTTGGCGACAACCAGATCCATATACAGAACATGTCCAGCCCTTGGCTTCCTCTCATTTGTTGCTTCCCATCAGGAGGACCGAGCACTTACTCCAATTCTGACCATATAACCATATTTTAGCTTTTATATATATATATATAGGATATCAATGGGAACACACAGAATGAACTTTTTTCAGTTTGGCTGGATATTATGTTTCAATATTACGAGACTATCATATATTAATGTAGGAATCAAAAGTTAAATTCACATTGCCACAGAATTAGTTAACATTGTAAGGCTATAGCACAATAATTTTATTGCTTCTATACTTTTATATATTATATTGCTTCCAGGAGGGATACCCAAAATGATACTACTTTGAATGAGTTTGCAGAGGCCTTTGAGGGGACATAAGCATTCATGTCTTATTCAGGTTTCCTGGATCTATGTAACCAAGAGAGGGATTTCTGGGTCAGAGATACAGATAACTGTAATCCACACTGGAAAACTTATTCCCAGTGTGGCTGAAACAGTGTCCACCCCACAGCGTCATGGAAGAGTTCCATTCCTCCAGATTCCCATGCCCTCCTCGTGTTCATCCTTATAACCACATCATTCTGTTGGGTGTCGGAGGCATCCACATCATACAAGAGACACACATTATGTCAGTAAATCTTGTGCAAACCACAGAATGTGGTGACAGCTTGTAAAAATGGAACCTGTACCTTGGACACATATGTCAGGAGTATCTTTTTAGACCTGTCTTTTATAGCCTTATAAATTTAATGCAAAATTCAGAGAATGAGACTTCTAAAGCTAATGTGTTAAATGCATTTGTAGGCTGGCAATAATTCTAGATGAAAAAAACTATCTGTTCCATGAATAAATTTTGTCATGGAACAATCTCATGTTTAACACTACTAACAAAGCAAAAATAAAAAATAATAATCCTGATCAGCACTTCAAAATGTGATGAGAAAATTGAATGGACTTGTATGTGAATATAGAGAATCCATTAGTTAGAAAGACTGTGAAAAAGAACCCTTCCATTTAAGATCGGTGTTTATCTTACTTAGCCTGCCTTGTTGCCTAATCAATGAAACACCTTATAAGTCTACTGTGTGTTACTATGGATTATTTTGGTATTTCTTGTTCATGAGTATTAAACAAGATTGAAACAAATTTGCAATGTAAAACACAAAGAAAAAAGTGCATAATTATTGACAAATTTGACAAATAGAAAAAGAGAGGGAAAGCAGAGGATCAAGAAAGAAATGAGAAACAGATTCCTTGACTTTCCCACCATAGCAACCTATAGTGACATGAAATATTCAATCCACAAATTGGAGCATACTATAATATACCCTATGGTACAAAGACTGAGTGTCTTCATTTCTCCTCCCCGTTTGGAGGCTGAGCGTAAATCCCTGTATCTTCTTTACATCTTCCAAGGATCCACATATGTTGCCCCTATGTTTGTCATCTCTTGTATGGGATTTTATACTCTTGAGTGATCTGACTGAATTCTAGGCAAAATATGCTGTTGTATTTAAACACTAATCTGTAATTATAAAGGTAATTGTTGAAAATTTGCATACAGTTCAAACCTACTATTTAAAAATATCCACTGTGAATCATATAGTTTCTTCTTGTGTTCCTTTCTATTCCATGTCTGTGTTTTCATTCAGAGAGCTGTTTCTCAGTGCTTGTGCTAAGCAGCTCACAGTGGGAGAGTTCACTAAGGAGAGCCAGCATTGGTTGAGCACAGAGGCGTCTAACCCAGGTGCACAAGACTGTTCAACAGGGATGACACAGGCCAAAAACCAAGGGGGATTTTGAGTTCCTATTGGTCACTGTCCATAATGGGAGCAACTTGCAAGATTGGAGCATTTCTAGGGCACATGGTAATAATGTAAGTCAAATATATTAAAGTATCTCCCTAATTCTAATCAGATATTGGCTGGGTAATGAGGAGTGATCCATCTCTACCAGATTTAGACGTCATTGTTCAAAGCGGTGACTTTGAGTTCTCAGTTCCATGACTGACTTCAAACATGTGGAAGTTGCAATAAGATGAACTGATAGGTGCCCTGGTGATGTGACTACTGAGGTTATCTTCTAAAATGTCTGGGAACTCTGTAGGCTTGGGAAATGTCAGGCACATGCACAGATTGTAGATGCCTAATACACAATGTCTAAAACACCCATGGCTGAGTTGTAAATGCAGGTCAGTTGTTCAGAGGATCAATATTGGGCTCACATGATTGGGTATGTATGTTGTGTCTTCCACAAAGAGGCACACAAGGGACATTTATATTTATGCCTTCATTTCTCCATGAGAGTTGTGTTGATGGTAAACAAGCCCACCACCTATGGCTGCACTGAGGATTGGATAAGCTATTTTATGTAAGTTGTGCAGAATGGTATTATTTTCTTTGCATAGTTGACACTGGAAGTTGTCCTGTGGTAAACAGGACCTCTGTGTAGGATGAATACACACAAGCACTTGCAAACACACACACAATCACAATCACACAACATTGACTTACCCATTGAAAACTCCCAACTCTAGTTCGTGCTAATCCACACCACCCAAAGAAAACCCAGCACCTTCAACGGATTGTAGAAGCAGGGACAGAGTTTTTACCTTGAAATCAGTTTCTCTCACCACAGCCCCCATTCTCACTCACACATGGAATCAGGAATCACTGTGACTCTCTACACTAAAGCTAGCATGGAAGCCCCACCATACTCATCTAGATTTCTTTCCACTGCCACCGAGTGATTCCAGAATATGCACCTTTTCCTCTTCTTGCTGTCATCTGTAATGAAGGAAAAGGAAAATTGTGAGGATCAGATCATGCTGTGCACTGTTTGGAGAGGTCTTTTGTCCTCTCAGATGCCCTGGAAAACTATTTGGGAAAACCATGGTCAAGTCAAACAACACAAAAGCAGAAGTCACCCGCAGAAAAGGCAGGAGCTTTCCTAGAGGATTTTACTTTCAAGTTCATTTTGATGGCAGTCACTAAATTCTTAATCCAAAAATTAAAAGAATGCCACTGAGTGCGGGACACTGTTATCGAGTTCCGACTTGGCGGGCCTGGGCCAGGGGAACTGATCAGCCCCTAGGAAAGGTAGTGGGGCACGGGTGGTAGTGCCCTCCACGGCCCCCCGGGCCTGAGAAAGTGGAGCCAAATGCAGGCCCCATTTCCTCACCCCAAAGTACAACCGTTGGGGAGGGCTTGCCGGAGAAAACACCCCCCCCCCCGTGCCTTACCCGCACCCTCCACCCTCTTCGTTACCGGAGCAACTCCCGCCCCTTTTCAATCAACCTCCACGCCCTCTCAGAACCAATCCAAGCCTTTAACCCCTACAGCTACCCTGCCCTCTAAACCGCCCGATATAAGCTTGTACTCTCCCCTAATAAACTCTCTTGGCTTCTTCACCCTCAAAGAAACGTGTCCCGCCTGTTCCTTCTCGCCGCCCTCCACACCTTGCACGCCACCGCCGGGGACCGGGCCCAGTCCCCCGCCTCGCCCTCGCCTCCGGGAAAGAGCCCCCGCCGCCGGTACCCTCCGAGCAATCCCGAGAGCCTAGGATTTAGCAACCGGCCGCCACCCCCCCCCCCAGACGAGTCAACAGCGACCGCAACTGGCGCCCAACATGGGGCTCGAACCCACGACCCTGAGATTAAGAGTCTCATGCTCTACCGACCCTGGGATTAAAAGTCCTCTCCACGCAGCGGTCCAGTAAAACCACCCGCTCGCCCGGACGCCTCTCCAACTCCCCTTCTCCTCGCCTGCAAGGTAAGGGCCGCCTCTCCCTCGCCGCCCCGCGGAGCCGCCTCTCCCTCGCCGCTCCGCGTCCGGAGCCGCCTCTCCCACGCCGCTCCGCGCCCGGGCTGCTCTTCCTTTCCCGCATTAACCTGGCTCTTGCCCCCGACTACCTTTCGTCTTCTCTTCCTATGTCCCCCCCATTCCTCCTAACACTCTTCCTCCAGTAGCTTTCCCTCTTCCCCTCCATTACTTTGCTGTGGTCCTCTGTGTCTTTGTTTCTTTGTTTGGCGCGGTGTGCCTCTTTGCGACTGCCCCCCCAAACTGCTCTCGCTACCAGAGGGTCCTGCTTTCTATTCTCACTGTCTCCTTCGACCTCGCGGCCATGGTTTACCTCATTTTCTTTACTCAATAATCAACCCCCCTTTTTTTTCTCCCTCCGCTATGGGTAATCGTCTATCTGCACGCCAAGCACCTCAAGTTCGCGCTCTAGCGGGTCTCCTAGACACACATCGCTGTAAGGTGTCTGTCCGGCAGCTGCAAGTATACTGGGACCTCCTGCTGCCCTTTAACCCATGGCTCACCACTTGCCATCTTTGGGACCCTGTTACTTATAATCGCCTTATTGATCGGGTCACCAACGCCATGGAACATGAGAGCAAGCGCTTCCCTCCCGGCTTGCTCCCCACCTTAATAACCGTCCGCTCCTGCCTTCAAGGCTCCCTCCCCACTGATCGAGGCCCCATTAAATCCAAGGAGGCCCTATCAACCCAGTCAACAGATTCAGACAGCGATACTAATGTTGACCACGATTCGGACACAGAATCCTTAGTCGAGCAGATTAACAACGCGCTTGAAGTCGCCCCCCAAAAACAAAGCAATACTAAGCCTCTCCAAAATGGCGAACTTCCTCCTTCTTCTTCCACTGAGGGGAGGAAGTACTCTAGTGATGACGTCAGCCCTAAGCCGGGCCGGAAACCGCATGCGCTTTACCCCGCCCTTTCACAGGGCGGAGCTAGTCCGCCATCTTACGCCTTAGGCCCCGCCCTTTCACAGGGCGGAGCTAGTCCGCCATCTTATGCCTTAGACCCCGCCCTTTCACAGGGCGGAGCTAGTCCACCATCTTGTGTCTTAACCACGCCTACCGCGCCGCCATCTTGCGACGCTTGGGGCCTCCCACTTCCGCCTTCCCCTTCGACAAGCTCCCCCTCGGAGCCGCTACCGGCAGCTGCCGCCGCTCCTCCCACCCTGCCGACTAACAACCCCTGGCTGCCTTCTACACCTCAAGGCAACCCTTGGGGCAACGCTGCCCCTGCCCCCACCCCTGTGCCAGGCCCTCTGCAAGCGCGTCCTCCTTTCTCTCGTGCTTTTCGCTGCTTTCCTCTTAACCTTACCCCCACACCGCAGAAACCGTACGACTGGTATCCCATTGACTCAGATACTATCAAGCAGCTTCGCAGAGCCGTCAAGGAGGACGGGTTAGGTAGCCCATACGCTTCCCAATTACTGCAGGATCTCGCCATGGACTTTTGCCTCCCCCAAGACTGGGCCTCGCTTGCCCGTACCATCCTTAACCCCAGCCAGTTCGTTGATTGGCGTGCTCACTTCCAGGCGGAAGCAGCTAAGCAAAGCGAGCAAGACGCAGCCACTGGAGTCTATCATCACCCTGAAGCCTACTTGGGCACGGGAGCGTTTATAAATGCATCCGCCTATATTAATGCGCCTGCCACCTTTTGGCCTATCCTTTGGGGAATCGCCTTGCGAGCTTTTGCCAACTGTTCCGCCTGTCGGCCTACTAAATTCACCAAGCTCCTCCAGGAGCCAAATGAGCCTTTTGCCACCTTTGTCTCTAGGGTTGAAGAAACCTGCGCTCGAAAGGTTAGTGATCCCCAGGCCCAACTGGCTCTCGCTCGAGAGCTCGTTCTCGAGGGAGCCAATCCCCCTTGCAAGCAGGCTATTCTTCCCTTGCGGGAGAAAAGCCTATACGATTGGGTACTTGCCTGCAGCGCCTTTGACCCAGCTGCTGCGTCCCTAGCCCAGGCTGTCTCTGGCGCTGTCACTGCCGCCTTAGCCGCCACCACCGGTTGCTTTAAGTGCGGGCAGAGTGGTCATTTTGCCCGGGAGTGCCCCAATGCGGAGGTCAACCGCCCGCCTTTCATGCAGCGCAATGGGCGCCCCCCTCCCACTCCTTGCCCACGCTGCCAGCGTGGCTATCACTGGGCGCGCGATTGCAAAAATAACCCCAAAACCCTCTGCCGCTGCCCTGGTGTCAATCAGCGCCAAAACACTGAGCAAGCTTTAAACTCCAAGCGGGGCAAGCCTCAGCCCCGCCCCTAAGAGGCAGCGTGCCGGCCGGTTCTAATAAAACTAATCACTTCACCGGCAGTAAAATGCTTCTCTGGACAGTCCCTATCACTCCAGAAAAGCCTACTCGTAAGTTAAGAATAGGGGGGCAATGGTACACGGGCACGCTCGATTCAGGGGCAGAAGTCTCTTGCATGCCCGCTCAGTATGCCACCATGTGCATGGTTCTCGATGGTCCCTCAGTAGTGGGAGCCACTGGTACCTCCACCTCTCTCCAGGCCATAGGGCCCATTAAGTGGGAGGATGAAGAGGGCCACTCAGGCACCTTCCGCCCGTTATTTCTACACACCATAGACCAAATTTTATGGGGCCGCGACATCCTCGCCGCCTCCGGGGCAGTGCTTACCACACAGCCCCCCCAATAATGTGCGCCACTGCTCGTTTAACACCTCCAGCGCCCGTTCCTCTGCAGTGGGATACTGAGGAACCTATATGGGTGGAGCAGTGGCCCCTTCCCACGCATAAATTAGTGGCACTTCAAGCCCTTGTCCAAGAACAATTGGACGCTAACCACATAGAACCTTCTACTAGTCCCTATAATTCGCCAGTGTTTGTTATTCATAAAAAAGCCACAGGGAAATTTAGGCTCCTCAATGATCTGCGGGAGATCAATAAGCATATTCTTCCCATGGGTTCCCCGCAGCCTGGCCTCCCCCATCCGGTGGCAATCCCGGCCCACTATCATGTAGCCACCATTGACATCAAAGACTGTTTCTTTTCCATCCCACTACATAAGCGAGACCGCCCGCGCTTTGCCTTTACAGTTCCCGTTCCCAATCATGCGGGCGCGGCTAGCAGGTACCAATGGAAAGTCCTCCCTCAAGGGATGCGTAACAGTCCGGCCATCTGCCAAATGTATGTTAATCACGCAGTGGCCCCCCTGCGAAAGCGGGCCATGCTCATCCATTACATGGATGACATCTTGGTGGCCTCTGAGGACGCCGAGGCGCTTCCTCTAATCCTTAAAGACCTCACCACTAATTTAGCTGACCTCGGCCTTACGGTTCAGCCCGAAAAGGTTCAGATTGTGCCGCCATTGGCCTTCTTAGGGTTTAGTATTGATAAAACCATTGCCCCGTCCGCTCCCCAGCTGGACATACCGGATCGGGTCACTATCACTGAGCTTCAACAGCTCTGCGGTCAGATCAATTGGCTCCGCTCTGCGTTGCCAATCACCACCGCGCAGCTCCAACCACTCTTTATGCTGCTGAGTGTCCCTGAAGCCCCACCGCTAGCAATCTCCCGGCGCATTAAGCTCACCCAGGAGGCAAAGGAAGCCATTGCCGCCATTAACAAGGCGCTCGCCGCCTGCTGTCTCAACAGGTTCAGCACTAAAGAGGGCAATCTTATAGCACTCATCCTTCCTACGCCCGGCACACCCATGGGCTGCCTGTGGCAGGAAGGCCCTCTACTTTGGGTGCACCCTGCTAAAAGCCGGCTTAGAAAAATTTGCCCCGCAGTGCGGCTCTGGATCAGCCTAGCTTCAGATCTAGTCACCCTGGCTGTTCATGTATTTGGAGAGCCGCCAGAAAAAATTGTTTGGCCCCTAGACGCAGGCCAAACCCGCCTGCTTATACGTGATAACCCGGACATGCAAATCCTCTTAGAAGGATTTCAGGGAGAATTCAGCTGCTACTATCCTAGCCATCGACTGTTACAGGGGCTCGCCAAGCTTCCCTTCCGCAGCCCCTTCCATCCTTTCCCCTCCTCTGCACCCATCCCGGGTGCCACCACCGTCTTTACTGACGCCTCCAAAACCCGTTTCGCCTTCCTCTCTTATTCACAGGACCACCCGGAACCCCGCCTATTCAGTTATGTCAACCTTCATTCAGTCCAAGTGGGGGAAATTCTGGCGGTGTCATACACGCTAAACGCCCACTGTAACCACCCAGTAAACATTTTCACTGACAGCCTCTACACTTATCAGGTCTGCCGAGTCCTCGCGTTTTCCACCTTTTTCCCCGGGGACTCGGCCATTGATAAAGCACTTTCTAACCTCAGGAGCATCCTGGAGCATCGACAGGATCCTTGGTTCATTAGCCATATTCGTAGTCACTCAGGCCTTCCGGGGCCCTTGGCTAATGGCAATAGTATAGTAGACCAAGCGGTCTCAGCTCAGACTACCCAAGCTATGCTAACTCACACGGCAGCCCCTCCGGGGGATGCTGTTAACCAGGCTAAGTTATTGCATTCTAGATTTCACTTTTCGGCTACGTCGTTGCATCATTTATGTGGCCTCCCCCTAGATACCTGTAAACATCTTGTCCGCAATTGTGCAACTTGTGCGCCCTTTGCACCGCTTGGCCCCTTGCAACCTCAGGGAGTCAACCCACGAGGCCTAAAACCCAATTCTAGATGGCAAATGGATGTAACTCATGTTCCGTCCTTTGGGCGCCTCAAGTATGTACATGTAATGATTGACACCTTCTCAGCCATGTGTTATGCAGTCCCCCTCACCGGGGAAACGGCCAAACACTGTATCAAGGCCCTAAGACAGGGAATTCTCTTCATGGGAGTCCCCTGGGACATAAAAACGGACAATGGGCCTGCCTATCGCAGTGCCTCCTTTGCGGCCTTTCTTCAGTTATATAACATCACCCATCATTTCGGCATCCCTTATAATCCACAGGGACAAGCCATTGTGGAAGCAGTCCATCGCTGCTTAAAAACACAAATTGAAAAAGAAAGGGCAATGCTCCCCCAGGCAACTCCAGGGGACCTTATCATAGCAGCCCTTATTCACCTTAATCTACTCACATTCAATAAAGAAGGACTTTCGCCCCTACATAAACATTGGGGGCCCTCGTATAGGCCCACCCAGGCCCCGATGGTCTACTGGAAGGACCCAGAAAATAATGCCTGGAAGGGTCCCTCCCCACTCCTCGCCCAGGGGCGCGGGTTTGCTTGTATTTTCCCAGATGATGCATCACAACCAATCTGGATCCCGGGAAAAGCAATCCGACCCGCCACCAGCAGCCAAACGGCCGACAAGACGAGAACGCCGCCGTCTCCGCAGCCTAACATACCAGATGACAACCTTGCAACTGGACCAGGAAGGCCGTCCGAGAGCACCCCCGGAGAGGCCTGAAAACTCGCAAGAAGAAAGACAAGAAATCGTCCAAATCATGCGCCTATACAGGCAGGCAAAAGCCAGCCCCCTACACCGTCACAACCCTCACCCAAGCATAGCTTCTCTTCTAATAGCCATGTTAACCCTCGCCTCTTCTACTCAGGCCAACCCCCACCAGCCTTGGAAATGGACCTTGGCACGATGGGAAGATTCCAAGATTGTGCAAACCCACGTTACCGCAGGACGCCCTTCCTTCGTCATTTACCCCTGCGACCTAATCCTGTTCCCGGAGGGCACACCTTGCCTTAACCAAGCCCAATATTACATGTGCCCATCCTCAAACCCCGGGAAACAGTACTGCAATGCTCCCAACCAATACTACTGTGCATACTGGGGGTGTGAAACATTAGCCACTACTTGGAAGCCTTACGCCCCTGACCTTTACCTAACTTTAAATTGGGCCCCTTTTGGTTGCAAGCCCCGTGACCATTCCATCAATCCTTATTACGATAAATATAATTGTCAAAAACTAAATCTCACCGTACAGCTCCCTACTGATCCCTCTTGGCTACTCGGTCGAACCTGGGGCTTCAGAATCTATTTGGAAGGAGTCGACCCAGGTTCCCTTATTTTTATAAAAAAGGAGGCTGTACTAAAAAACCCCTCTGCCATCGGTCCTAATAAAGTCATTAACCCCCTTTTTCCACAGCCCTCCAGCCGCACCTCAACTCCAACCAGCCGCACCTCAGCTGCAAACAACGCATCGCCAACCCCACCACCCCAACCTTTTCTACCCCCCTCTCATTACTCCTCTCCCCTCTTCAGCCTTATCCAAGCAACCTTCACCTCACTAAATGTCTCCTACCCCAATCTTACCTCCTCTTGTTGGCTTTGCCTCTCCACCTCTTCCTCACTGTATGAGCCCGTCGCCTCCAACCTCTCCTTTTCAGAAAATGCAGAAGACAACCCCTCGGAATGCAATTGGAATACCTCAGCCATCCCCCTAACCTTTCATTCAGTCTCCTTTACAGGAAAGTGCATCCGCCCTCGCTCAAGTAACTCTCCCAACCTCACAGCCTGTGCCAACTACTCATCTCCCAGCAGCTCTGCCAAGTTTCTTATTCCCCACAACTCCTCCCAATGGCTCTGCTCCTCTACAGGACTTACCCCCTGCCTTAACGTGCAGACCCTCAATACAACTCATGAAACTTGCCTCCTAATTGTCCTTATCCCTAGGGTCCTATACCACAGCGAGGAAGACTTCTTCCTCCGCCTGGAAAGAACTGCAGCTTCTGCCCCCCTGCAAAAGCGAGAACCCATCACCGCCCTCACGATTGCCTCCCTCCTAGGTCTTGCAGGCGCTGGCACCGGAATCGCTGCACTAGCCAGTCAAGGCTCCGCCCTAACTCACCTCCGGGCGGCTGTTAACGAGGACATTCGTCACCTACAAGACGCTATTTCCCATCTTAAAAATTCTGTCAATTCCCTCTCTGAGGTCGTGCTCCAAAACCGCCGAGGTCTCGACCTTCTCCTCCTCAAAGAAGGAGGCCTTTGCGCCGCCCTAGGAGAAGAGTGCTGTGTATATGCCAATTCCACAGGTCTCGCCGAAGACAGCCTAAAGAAGGTCCGAGAGGGACTAGAACAACGCAAAAGAAACCGTGAAGCCACCAACTATTGGTCCCACATCTTTACCCCCCTCCTCCCATACCTCCTCCCTCTCATCGGCCCCCTACTAATGATTATTCTAGCTCTCACCCTAGGCCCTGCATTATCCGCAGAATTGTCCAGCTTGCTAAGAACCAAGCCAATGCTGTCTTTTCATCATTTGTGCAAGTCCAGTATCAACAACTTGCCTCCACTGAAGAAGCTGACCCTTCGCAGCGTCGCCACCCTCGTCCATCCCGCAAGCAGCGAGGCCCCTCTCGAACGCCCGGGCGCCACACCAACTTCGAGCTCCAGCCTCTCTGACTACCATCTACCCCTATCCCTTCCCCCACCTCCCCTTTCCCTCATCCCTTGGCGGATCTCTCCGGTAAGCTTCTTCCTCTAATTAGAAAAGAAGGGGGAAATGCGGGACACTGTTATCGAGTTCCGACTTGGCGGGCCTGGGCCAGGGGAACTGATCAGCCCCTAGGAAAGGTAGTGGGGCACGGGTGGTAGCGCCCTCCACGGCCCCCCGGGCCTGAGAAAGTGGAGCCGAATGCAGGCCCCATTTCCTCACCCCAAAGTACAACCGTTGGGGAGGGCTTGCCGGAGAAAACACCCCCCCCCCCGTGCCTTACCCGCACCCTCCACCCTCTTCGTTACCGGAGCAACTCCTGCCCCTTTTCAATCAACCTCCGCGCCCTCTCAGAACCAATCCAAGCCTTTAACCCCTACAGCTACCCTGCCCTCTAAACCGCCCGATATAAGCTTGTACTCTCCCCTAATAAACTCTCTTGGCTTCTTCACCCTCAAAGAAACGTGTCCCGCCTGTTCCTTCTCGCCGCCCTCCACACCTTGCACGCCACCGCCGGGGACCGGGCCCAGTCCCCCGCCTCGCCCTCGCCTCCGGGAAAGAGCCCCCGCCGCCGGTACCCTCCGAGCAATCCTGAGAGCCTAGGATTTAGCAACCGGCCGCCACCCCCCCCCCAGACGAGTCAACTGCAACCGCAACTGAGGAAAAGCGTCTACTATATATTTCCAGTCTGATGCTACCAACACTGAAGGCCCTTCTGGAACCAGTTTTCAGTTAGTCAGAGATTCCGCAACACCCCCAACCCAAGTAAACAGTACGTAAATTCTATAATCTACCAGATCAAGTTTTCAAATCTGAAGTGGATTGAAAAAGAAAGAAACCAAAAAAGCAACATATTTATTTCAAAGAAGGTAATCTTACCTTGGTTTTAGATGGTTTCTCCTTATGTGCCTCATCATAAGGAATCTCCCCCAGTGGGTCCCCTAGGGTTGCTGGGAGACAAGGAGTAAGTGTCAGTACATCGGTGGAGCTGCTCATGAATTACTCAAGGAACTTTACTTGACTTGGACAAAAGGCCTCTGTTTATGGATGTTGTTGGTTAACAATCATGAACTGAGTTGCTCCTGGGCCATCCAGTTCAGGAATTTTTTTACTCTTCTCATCCATGCACATTAACTATTTTTCTCTGTGTGTAACTATCTATGTACTTGGTTATCTCTCAGTCCCTGTAAGTTCATTGACCTATTTTTCTGTCTATGGCTGTGTGCTGAAGATGGGCTTCTCATTGAATAATTGAGAAAAAAATGACTCCATTTTCCTCATTAGGTGAAATTATACATACAAATTGGAATTTGGGTAACCATTATGTATGAAAGTACATGTGTGTTTTGGTTTATATTTTGACTTTAAGACATTCTCATTCTTAAGATGATTTGGAAAACTGGCCCCCAAATATATTGAACTAAATACACATTTCAAGATGAAAAACAGCAGGAAGGTATGACAAAAAGAAAGGCAGGTCCCCTTAATTATGTGAAATGCCACCCTACCCATCTCTATCAATACAGATTCACTCCAAATTTCTGAAATTAATAATTTATGTCCTTAAAAAGTTCAAAACAGCAGTAAAAGAGTCATCACCATATGCTCCCTAGTGAATGCCTAATGGGGAGGGAGTGAGGGGTGTACGACATCATAAAATAAACCAAATTTTTCTAAATGGAGTTTAATTTTTAAACCAACCAGCTTGGTAGAAAAAAGCTAAAGATAAATTAAGGATTAAATAGAACAAAATATAAAACACATCTAAACTGTGTTACAAATTGAGAGGATAAACTGAAAAAAAAAAAGGTGAGAAATAATTTGAAAAGTATTAACTTAGCCTACTCGGGGGATTGAATTAATTAAGCAGGTCAACATGAGCATACCTCTTGAGCAGCAATTGAGATTTCCCATCTCTATGGGCTGAAGCTGAGAGCTTCTCCATCTGCTACCAACTTTGAATCTCTCTGTGCACAGAGTGACAGAACCGTGAGCCACGTGTGCATCATCAGATACCATGGCGATGGGTCATCACAGAATTTTCAGAGTGCGTGCGCTATCCACATTGCAAGGTCCAACTGCCACCGTCTAGACACGTGTGTTTTTATATGGACATGTGTCAGTTATGAGTAAATGTTGCATTTTAAAAACTGATTACTGGATCTACACATTACTATTTTCTGTTTTTGAAAATAAGTTATGTGAGAGAGAATGGCATGCTCTCCCTCCCAATATAGTCAATAGTTGGACTGCAGGATGAAGAGGAAGAAAGCTCACATGCTCAGAAAAAACAGAGGTTTCATCCCTTATTTGAAATACCACCCTTTACCCATTTCTACCATTCCCGAGTCACCAAACATTTCCAGAAAAAATAATTTAAACTTTGTTCTGGATTAGATAAAAACACCATGAATATAAATTCTGTTCAAAAAATGTTATATCTCTATGAATTTAATTATCAAATTATATATATCCTTCTCTCATCATCTCTGTATATTGCCTAGTTTTCCTCTTTTTGCAACTAAGTCTATGTACTTAGCTTTCCCTGAAACTGTGAATTCACTCTATCGTTGTGCATGTGAAAGGCTGGCTTTTCACCAAGTAATTAAGGAAACCCTCTCTATGTTTTCACTGGTGCATCCATGTTGTGGATGAACATGTTGGATGAAAACATATAATAAAGTAAATGTAGGATTTATTGTGAGTATTGGCTCATATACAAAAAAAAGAGGAAATACAAATGACTAGAAAGCACAAGAAAAGATACTCAGCGTCAGTGACTCTTGGGGATATGCAAATCAAAACCACCATCAGGTATCATTGCATGCCTACTAGAAAGTCTGCTAGTAAACAAACAGGAAACCACAAGTGTTGGAGAGGATAGGAATACTTATTCACTGCTGGTGGGAAGGTAATATGGTACAACCACCATGGAGGATGGTTTGGCGGTTCATCAAAAACCTAAGTATAGAGTTGCCATATGACACGGCAATCACAAACTGGTATATACCCAGTTTAATGAAAGCAGAAATGAGAACAGACATTCGCACACTGAAGTTCATAGCTGCATTATTCACAATTGTCAAAAGATGGAATCAAACCAAGTGTCCATCAACAGATGAATGGGTAAAGAAAATATGGTATAAATATATGATGGAATATTATTCAGCATTTAGAAGGGATGCTCTTGAAGCATGTCATAACATGTATGAAACTTGAGGAGATTATGTTAACTGAAATATGTCAGACACCAAAGGACAAATATTGTATGATCTCACTAATGTGAACTAATTATATTATGTAAACTCATAGACATAAAATCTAGAATAGAAGTTACCAGGGCAGAGAATATGGCTAAACAATGACGAGTTTTTGCTTAATATGTGCAGAATGTATCATTAGGTTTAATTTCCACATCTGGAAATGGATAGAAGTGATGGTAGTATGTTAAGGTGACTATAATTAACAGTTCTGAAATGTGGGAGAATGTGATGGATAGGGGAAGTTTAGACTCATGTATGTCACCGGAAGGAAAGCTGGAATTTAAAACATGGGAATATATTATACAGTGTATCTTGTGGTGGACAATGCCTATAATTAACTGTACAAAAATAAAGAGGTTCTTTAATGAACCAGAACAAATGTATGACACTATTAATAACAGAGAGATTTATGGAGAAAATGTACCTGTTGCAAGAAGGAACTATTGTTAACAGTAATATCTTAATATTCTTTCATCAACAGTAACATATAAAACACCAGTGCAAGGGGTCAATAATGGGGATGATAAGGGGTATGGGATGTTTTTGGTTTTCTTTTTTTGCATGTGGAGTAATGAAAATGCTCTAAAATTGATCATGGTGATGAATGCAAAATTATGTGAATATTCATTAAGCTATTGATTTGCGTACTTCGGATGCATTCTATGATATGTGAATATATCTCAATAAAATTACATTTAAAAATTAGGAACAGAAAGAGAAGGATCTGCTAGAACACATGATAAATAAAAGGTTAATCACATTAATATATAAAGAGCTTTAACAAATTAAAAGCAAAATTCCAATATAAAAGCAGGCAAAAGTCTAATAATATGTTAATGGCACAATCTAGGTGGTGGGTGTGTGGGTATTCACTGTAAAGTTCTTTCAATTTTGCTGTATAGCTGAAATTTTTTGTAATGAAAGAAAGACAAATGAAGTCAGAGTTCATAATTAGGCAATTCAAAAAGAAGAAATACCGATGGCCAATATATATGTGAAAAAGTATTCACGCTCACTAGTAGTCAAATAAATGCAAATGAAAGACTTTTTTAAAAGGCAACTAAAGTTGACTTTTAAGGGAAGGAAATCGTCCAGATGATTGAAAAAATTAGGACTTCAGATGTATCAGGAATTGGAAATGGAAATAATAGAGCAGATCAGTCTGAATTAATAAAACTAAAGTGTATAAGAACAGTAGGAAAAAAAACATGAAAAATGTAACAAGTCAATTAGAAGTAGACAAGTACTTTAATATATATTTCTACAAAAAAGGATACACACGTGACCAATGAGCATATGAAAAGATGCTGGAGATAACTAGTTATTAGAAAACACACATAAAAATCAGAGTCTACTTCACACCCACTGAAAGGGCTATAATAATAATAATTTAACAAAAAAAAAACAGAATATAACAAGTGTTGGCAAGGATGTGGCAAATTAGAACCCATCATAGACTGCTGATGAGAATGAAAAACAGTAAAACCCTGTGGAAAATATTTTGGCCATTCCTCAAAAAGTTAAATATAGAATTACATATGAAACAGTACTTCCAAGGTATATTCCCAAGGGAATTGAAAACACATTCAAACAAACCTAGTACACTAATGTTCACATCTTTATTATTCACAAGAGTTCTAATTGTAAATAATAAAATGTCTGTCAATTGATGAATGGATTAAAATGTTGTGAATTCATAGGATGAAATATTACTCAGTCATAACAAGAAATGAAATACTGATACCTGCTATGATTTGGATGAACCTGGAAAACATTACGTTCAGTGAAGGAAACCAGACACAACAGGCCTCAGATGTAAGATTCTGTATATGGGATCATCTGTGTCTGGAATAGGCATAGCTACAGGGACAGATTAGTGGTTGCCCAGGACTGGGGAAATGGAAGAATGTAGAGTGACTGCTTAATGGGTAAGGGGTTTCTTTTTGGAGTGATGAAAAATGTTCTGGAATTAGATCGTTGTGATGGTAGCACAACACTGCAATACAGTAAAGCCACTAAATCATGGATTTAAAATTAGTTAAAATGGTCAATTTAATTTATTTAAATAACACATTTATTTGGATAATATTTGGATATTAAATTCACTCATTTGAAGTGCACAATTCAGTGGTCTTTTGGAATATTCACAGAGTTGTACACCCATCACCACAACAAATTTTATAATAATTTCATGGCCTCGGAAAGAAACTGTATACTTTCTGTCTCTGTGGTCTCCATGGACTTGTCTTTCTGGACATTTCACATAAATGGGATTATACAATATGTTGTCCTTTGTGAGTCACGTCTTTCACTTGGCACAAGGATTTTAGGTTCATCCATGATGTAGCAAGTATCAGTACTTCATTCATTTTTATTGCCAAATTACATTCCAAAGCATAGATATATGGATACATTACATTTTGCTTATGTATGCATCAGTTGATGAAAATTTGGTTGTTTTCTTCTCTTTGGCTATTATGGATAACTCTCCTATGAATATTCATGGACAAGGTTTTGCATGAAGATATTTTCACTTCTCTTGGGTAATGAGCTGGAACTGCTGTCTCACATAACCGCTTTATTACGGAGATGGTGACACAGTAGACACTGTTCTGAATCTCTCTTTGCTTATACTTAGCAAAATAGCTCCATGTGGGCTCCATTAGCAATACATGGAGGTCTATATCTTTCTTATTAATGTCTGATTAGTATTCCGTGTCTTACAAGCATCATGATTACTTTATCATTGATTTCATAGGGTTCCCACCATTCCCTAAAAAGGGTGGGTCCCTGTGCCTAAACCATTTGAGCAAACACTAAAGTTTATGATGAACACCTCTTTTGTTCTGGGAGTTTTGAATTGATTTACATGCTTGGCCAAGGGTGTCTGTATGAGCAGCCGCCTATAAAAACTCTGGGCAATCAGTCTCTAATAAGCTTCTTTGGTGGATAACATTTGAAACATGTTGTCACAACTGTTTGCTGTAGGAATTGAGTGGCCTGTGTGACTCCATTGGGGGTAGCCTCTTGGAAGCTCAGAACTTCACCCCATACACATTTTTCCTTTGTTGGTTTTGCTTAGTTTCCTGTCACTGTAACAAATCATAGCCAGAAATAGGACTATATACTGAGTCCAGTGGTTACTCCCAGAGAATCACTAAACCTGAGACAAGTCTTGGGGTCACCTGACAGACCAATACATAAGGGGAAAAAAGCAGTTACTGGAATCTGTCCCTGAATAAGTGCAGGCATTGAAACTACACCTTAAGAAACTGAAGAATGTATATCAAACTAATTCCAAAGAAAGCAAAACAAAGGAATTAAAGATTATAGTGGAGATAAAAAATAAAATGGAGACTAGAAACACAATAGAAAAGATCAATGACCAGAAGTTCTTTCTTTGAAAAGATCAACAAAATTGACGAAATTTTATCTAGACTGATGCAGAAAAAAAGAACAAGAACACAAATTACTAAACTCAAGTTTGAAAGGAAGTTTATTAATAACAAATCTACATACATAAAAAGGATTAGAAGGTAGTATCATGAACAGTTTTATGTCAACAGCTTACCAAAAATGACTCAAGAATATCTTAATGAACCAATAACAACTAAGGAGATTGAAATAGCTCAAAATAAAAAAAAGCTTCCTATAAAGAAAGGCTTAAAACCGAAGTGATTCTGATCCACTGGTAAATTCTGACAAATACTGATAGAAGAATTAAAACCAAACTTCTACAAACTCTTCCAAAACATAAGAAAGGAGAGATCTTTTTGAAAACCTCATTCTAATACCAAAACCAGAGAAAGACATCAAAGAAAATAATAGCTCAATATCCCTAATTGAGATAAAAAATATTCAACAAAATATTAGGAAGCCAAATCTTGCAAAAACAAACAAACAAAAAAAAAAACAAGCATTATACATCCTGATCAAGTGTATTTAATCCCAGGAATGGAATGCTTGGTGTTTGCCTAAATGAGATTCGTAAACATAATTCACTTTATTAATAAAATAAAGTTTAAAAAGTATATAATCATCTCAAGAAACTTTTAAAAAAGCAAGTAACAAAATCAAACATAAGAATTAATGGTGAAAGACTGAAAGCTTTAACCCCAAGAACAGAAAAAAATACTACATACACTGTCACCACTTGTGAACAACATTGTACTGGTGATTGTAGACACAGCTAACAGGCAAGAAAAATAAATTAATAGTGCCCAGATTGGAAGGGAAGAAGAAAAATATTTCAATTTATAGATGACATGGAAACTTAATTCATCCAAAATTTATACATGAATGTTCATAGCAACCTTATTCATGATAGCAAAAAAGTGGAAACAACTCAAATGTCTATCAGCTGATGAATGGATAAAATCATGTAGCATATCCATACAATAATATTAACCAGTCATAAAAAAAGGAATGAAGTACTATAGCATGGGTGAACCTGAAAACATTATACTAAGTCAAGGAAGTCAGGCACAAAAGGCAGGATATTGTATTATTCTATTTATATGAAATGTCCAGAATAAGCATGTCTATATAGAGAGGAAATAGTTGCCATGACTGGGGGTGGGGATATTGGGGACTGACTGCAAATCACTAAAGGGTTCCCTTTAGGGGTTATGAAAATGATCTGCAATTACATAGTGGTCGTGGTTGTACAACCTTGGGAATATATTAAAACCAGTGAACTACCCAGTTTAACAGGGTGTTTTTACAGTATAGGAATTACATATAAATAATAAAAGAAAATACCTTAATATTTTTCTTGTTTTTCCCTAAATCATTACTTTCAAATCAACTTAACGATTAAATTTCCACAGTACCTTGCATGCAGTAGGTTGTAGGGTGTGATACTTGATAGTCTATACTTTGGGCAGATGCCCATTTAGATGCTGTTCAACCACAGCTGGGGCTGAGCCATACATTTTCTAGATGGTCAATCAATCCTAATGTGTATCCTGTGTTTGAAACTTTTAATATCTTTTCCTTTTCTTCTTGAATCCTTGAGGCAAGGTCCTGGAAAATATACTGGCAATATAGAAAGCTATTAACATCTTGCTAGTGGAAGACCATGGGAAAAATATTAATAATTTGTCCCAATGCAGACTTTTGACCTCCTTATTCAGAAGCTGCCTGAATGAAAATTTGAGTTAAGAAAATGGATGTTGTGCTTTGTTGTTCATTGAAAATACTGAAAAGACTAACTGCATGGGAAATACCTGTTTTAGATGAGACGGTATATGATGGCTGCACAGCACAGTGCCTGAGAGGATCCCATTTAGAAGCCACAGTACCTGGGAAGGTACCTTAGCCCTTTGAGCCTCTGTCCCCTGTTTTGTGGTGTGGAAATATTAATAGGGCCTACTTATTAGTCTTATGGTATGACGTTAAAAATGAGTAAATACAGGTAAACCCTTAATAGAAATGACTGGCACTTCATACGGACTCTGTAAATTCAATTATTAAATTCCTGGAAGAATAAGCAGCAATTGTGGTAGTTGTTGCCTCAAGAGAGTTTACTGGGGGGCTCTAGGACAGGAGAGGATGGATGCTGACTTTCAGCCTTTACATGTGTGTTATGCTTTACAGCT
Source organism: Choloepus didactylus (assembly GCF_015220235.1). Taxonomy (NCBI): domain Eukaryota; kingdom Metazoa; phylum Chordata; class Mammalia; order Pilosa; family Megalonychidae; genus Choloepus; species Choloepus didactylus. The sequence continues at coordinate 22,160,067 of NC_051329.1, read as the reverse complement.
CATGGAGAATATCTGTTCTCAAAACAGCGGAGGACACTGAACTTTAGAGAACTTAGGTGATGTCCCAGAGTCAGAATACTCAGGTGTGTTGAATCGTGGGAAGGAAATGTGGCTGGATCCCTGGGGCAGACAGCCTCAATAATAATATTATTATTATTGTCCTAGACCCCTGTACCAAGAGCTCCCCTCACACCATGTTGGGGATTTAATCACATCCCTTCACAGGAGATATGTCCAAGTCTTAATCCCCGGTCGTCTCGCTGTAAATCCATTTGGAAATAGGACCTTTGGAGATGCTATTTTTAGTTAAGGTGTGGCCCACCTGAAAGAAGGAGGGCCTTAATGCAGTATGTCTGAATTCCTTTTAAGCAAAGGAATTTGGATATGGAAATAGAAGAGAGAACTAGGAGAAGCCAGAGGGAGGGAGAGAGAGAGTGCACGCAAGAGTGAGAGAGAGAGAGAATGCTGTGTGATGGAGGGTTGCTAAAGAGTTTGGAGAAAGCATGGCCTTGCTGACACCTTGATTTTGGGCTTTTGTCCCCCAAAACCATGAAAAAATAAATTCCTACTGGTTAAGGTAACCAGTCTGTGGTATTTGTCAAAGCAGCCCTGGCATACCGTGTCACTGTCCCAAACTTTCTTGCCCCAAAGTTGCTAGGGGTAGAAAATTGATGCCATGGAGAAGGTGTCTGCACCAAGCAAAGGGCCCGAATCCTGCCCCAACCTCATGCCTCTACATTTCAATCTCGGACCCAAAATACAATGCAGTGTCCCCAAATGACGTGCATCTGAAGAACCAGGGCATGTCCAAACAAGTGGTCATCTCCTCCTCTGGCATCTTCACAGTCAGTTGCTTCTTATGAGCTTCCCTGGGGATGAGGTGACCACTCCTAGTGACCAGTGGTGTGCTGGGCTCCCACTGCTGACTCAGAACCCAGGACATTCCAGACCAACTGCCATGTAACAGCTCTGCAAAGAATGAGCTTCACCTTCAACTGACCAAAGCTTGATGAGCAGTGGATGCTCATCATTTGGGAAGGTCACCTGTAAGGCTAGGGCTTGGTGGTTTAATGAGTGAAGACCACAAATCCCCAATTATCTCCCTAAGATCTGCACACCTGTCTGAGCAGCCTGGACAGACAGTGGCTGCACTAGCACTGAGTGTGCACCTTTTCTGCTCAAGTCCTTCCTTACCCAAATTGTGTCCATTCTCTAAGATATGACACTGTGGCCTTCTAGTTTTAAGATGCATTTTACTGGTCACTATTGAGAATCAGCACATCCTCATATGCATGCTCATGCTGAACTCACTGCAGATACTCTGATTTATGGATTACAACAGAGGAAACATGGTAGATTATTTGTCTCTTTCAGAGAGCTCCACATCCTTCTGGAGACCCCAGCCTGCTCTCAGAGTGATCCCAATCCCCCAAGAGAGACACACAGCCCTGTTCTCAGAGGTATTCCATGTCCTTTCCTCTGAGACCCTCCATGACTTACAGGAGAATCGTGGCCCTCCACTCAGGTGGCAAATTACATCCCTAAACTCAATGAACCCCAATATCTCTCAGAGGATCCCACAAATTTTTACATATCCAGGTCAGCCAGATCTCAACCAAAGCCCTCCTCATGTTATATAAATGTTCTCTCCCAATCTGACAAGAGAGAAAGTTTTCACCGACATTTGCTATCATAAGGCTTTGCCTGCTTTTAGCAGAGATGATAGCAGAAGTGACGTGGTCAGTGAGCGCAATGCTGAATTGAGGGGAACACATCAAGCGCCCAGTATGTAAAATGTGGCTGAATGATGACCAGTTTCATTCAGTAATCTCACCACAGTCTTTGGGATTCAATTGTTCTGTACAATTACTTTGTTGTATCTTATCCCATCCACCTTCTGTATGTACAGAAAATAGTTATAAATATGCAAAGTCTGGAATTAAAATGAATTGTGTTGTAGTGGCCTGGAAATTGGATATATTGGTGTGAATCATGGTGTTACTATGTAGATAGATACAGGATTGACTATAGGGAGGGTGGAAGGATGGGAAGGCTGCCTCCCACTGCAGTCTGAGATGGTCCCAGTCTCCCTCCACCCCCAATGCTTTGTTGCCCCATCAGAGCACTGCTTCCTTCTCTGAGTCTAGATGCTCAGCAGTGACTTGATAACCTAGCTTTGGGGTGGCAGCAGCATCAAAGAGTCTCCCTGCTATGTGGTAGCAGAGGAATTTTGCATTTATAGGGCATCGAACTGTCAGATGTGGGTAAGCCATTCTTCAACTTGTTTCTGTCCTGAGATTGCTTTTGAAGTCTTTTCACATGGGATCTTCCTCTGGGCATTGACCTTGCTGACCTTTTGTGTGGACCTTAGGGGCAGCTGGGAGGTTGATGGGAGTGGATCCCAGGACTGGATCCATCACACTCAAAGGCTGCTCTTCAGACCTCTGGACCCCCTGAGCTTCTGGACTTTCTAATGTTGGAGGAAGGTATTTGGCATGAGGAATAGAGGGTCTTATTGGAGAAGCAGCCACCATTCCTCACCTCTGGCCCCAGTGCCACAAGGATCCACGTGGTACGGGGGTCCCCTGAGCTGGCAGGAAGCAGGGTGGTGAGGCAGGGCTCAGGCATCTCAGCTCCTACTTAAGATGGCAGCTGTGGGCTCCGTTCCTGTGAGGCCCCCTGCCCTGTACCCTTGGGGACTGGGGAGAACTGAACACATCTAAAGAGAATGAGCCACTCAGATCCTGTGGTGGTTGTGGGCAGCGGGGGCAGACTGGGAGAGTTGGAATTATCCTATGACCCAGCAAGCCTACTCCTAGGTATTTAGCTGAAACAAACGAATATTTTGTTCCCACAAAACCCTGTATGCCAATATTTTAGCTGCTTATTCATATCTCCTCCATATAGGATGATCCAGTTTATGCAATTCAACTTTGTTTGGAATTGTTTTTAATGGTTGCTCTTGGGATAAGATATGCACACTGAACTTTTAAGACTCATTGGAGTTAATGGTTTACCAATTCAAATAAAATGTAGATGCCATATGTATTATTTAACTTTGCACACTTGGTTATAGTTGTCAACTGCATTCCATCTACAAGCAGAGTGCCTACCTGCCAAGACCATGATATAACTTCTGCAAAACTTTAATAATTTTATAATTGTGCAAAATTCATTTATACGCATAAATGTTTCACCATTGAGTAGGATTTTAGCTGTCAGTTTTTCATTAATGCCATTTATCATGTTGAGGAAGTTTTCTTCAATGTCTAGTTTTCTAAGTTTTTTTATCAATAAGGAATCCTGGATTTTGTCAAATACCTTTTGTGTATCACTTGAGATGATCATGTGTTTTTTGCCTTTGTTCTGGGAATGTAGTGTACTACAATGATTTTCTTATGTTGAACCACCCTTACATACCTGGGATAAATCCCACTTGATCATGGTGTATAATTATTTTGATGTTCTGTTGGATTCCATTTGCTAGTAATTTCCTGAGGATTTTTGCTTTTATGTACACAAGGAATATTGCTCTGTAATTTTCTTTCTTTGTGCTATCTTTATGTGGCTTTGTAATGACGGTGTTGCCCTGATACATTCCTGTCACTCATATTTTTTTTCTTCCACCAATATGCAAATAATTTCATATTCTTGCCTCTGGTTCTGCATATCCTGGGGTAATCAAGTCCTTCTGTCCACCATTTAGAAAGAAAGTGTAAGACAAGTCCATAATTTCATCTGTCCATAAAGGAGTTTAGGCCAACTGTTTTACCCATAGGCTCTTTTTAGGCCCAGAGATGTGAAGAATCTGCTCACAGTCAGACGTGGAACTGAGGCATAGCTGGACTAGAAGCCCAGCTCTTACCAGGTGCTCATCTGCCATGTCACACTTGCTGTCATACATGAATTCAGCCAACTTTACCGGAAGATTCTGTACAGAGCTGGAGAGGTCAGAAGCATGAAGGGGCCATGTATGATGCAGCTCTTGTCTTTTGTTAGAGATGCCACATGCAGGTGTTTAGGGTACAGCCATTGGCCTGGTTCAACTGATTCTACCAATGACAGTCCAAGCCCAATGGGCAGCACAATGTCCCCAGGGTACAGGAAACCTGGGAGTGCATTTCTGAAATCCCAGAATGTGAGCCCATTTGTAGGAGACCAACATTATTGTGATTCCAAGCCACATAATCCTTAATATGATTCATGGCGTAATGTGGCTGATACATTTTTTATGTGGACTTAAACTTTAAAAAAAATCAGTAAATAAAATTAAAAGTGTTTTTTGGAGATTATTTCTAAAATAGTGCTTTTAAATATAGGATGGGCAATATTTAAGGACATCTTTAGGGACCTGTGATATATAGTTGCGTTTGTGCCTGATAATAGCAAAGTTATTTACTGAGAAAGTTGTAGGCCCAGTTAGATGTGACCCTGCATGTACACATTGGGAAGCTAAGGAATTAGAAATAAGTAACAGCCTCTTAATAACTAGGAATGTATTCCCATTGCTAACACCTAGTCCGTCTGGATAAATATAAATATAAATATAAAAAAATGTAAAATCAAATAAATCAAATAACAATTAAAAAGATGGAAATTCAAGACTGAAATAAAAATAAGAAACTAAAATGAATAATTTTAAGAAAACATATCTATGAAGATATGTAAAAATAATTCAGAAATGAAATAATCTTTCAAATCTATAATATTTATAAAATTCATAAATATAAATTAAATATTTAATTTATTTTATATGTATAAAATAACTTTAAGGCTAAATGATTCTAAAAATACATAATGATTTAAAGGGTATAACTACAGATTTTGTTCCATTCCAAGACATGTCTTATAATAAGGAGAATAATCGGGTGAAGAATCAAAGTAGAGGAGAAATGCAATGAAGTTGGAGAGAAGATTCATATGACAATGGGAGAAAATCACAGCCATGAAATCTCAGGAGGCAAGTTGCCATATTTTTGAGAATTTCATAGAAACAACAGGAGAGATAGCTATGTGAAGTTGGAAAAACTTTTTTTGAATCATACCACTTTCTGCAAATTCAAGAAAACGTACTTCATATAAAAATTAGCAGCAGAAATACAGTGATGTCAAGTTCCATAGAAAGATAGTATGGGAGAAATAAGGAAACTTACAGAATAACACATTGCAAAACATGAAAGCACATCATCTTGATGTAATCTATATACTGTGAAGCACTTTTCAAACATGAGGTAAAGGGAATAAGTAATATGATAAAGATATGATAGGACCTCAAAAATCAGAATTAGAAAACTCAGAAATGAAGGTACAAAACTCTTGAAAGTTTTAGAGCAAAATTGAAAAATCACTTCAGAAATGAAATATAAACCAGAAGAAGCACAGTAAGAGATAATGACATATGAGAAACAGAAAGTGAAAAAGAGGAAATTATTTAAAAGATTTGAGGTAAAATTTATTGAAGATAAATTTATTGAAGGATTTGAGAAAAATGTCAAATGGTAAAGTTCAGCATAGGAGATCTAATATATGACTAATTTGAGAGTCTAAAAAAGAAAACCAAAGCAAAGACACAAAGAAAATATAAAAATTTAATTTGTCTGGAAATAAAAAGACATTATTTGAAACTTAGTAATAAGGAGAACAACTGAGCATTGACTCAGAATAGTCTGTCCAGGCATATTCTAGTAAAGTTACTGGATTTTAAAGAAAAAGAAAAATCCTTTGTGCATCTAGAGAAAGAGAGACAATGACATATAAGGAAAACAAAATTAGAATCGCCTCAATTTTTTTACAGTAATAATTTGTGACAGAAGAAAATGGAGCAATGCATTTAGGTTATTCAAGAAAAGAAATGGTGAGCCTTGAATTTTCTACCCAAACTGACTTTCGGGCCTAAAAGGCAGTAACATTGAAGTCATCATACAAGACCTAGGGAAATATTCTTTCCAAGATCCCTTCCAGAGAAATGAACAAACTTGGGATGACAGAATGCCTAGAAAGACATAGACATAAATACAGATGGTCAGTACTAAATTTGCACTTATTTTGCTCAACTAAGACTAAATGAGGGTTATAGGAGAGAGGATGTGATTGCTTTATAATTCATGAAATTCTAACTTTGTTTGAGGTCCTTTTCTACATAAGTGCTTTATTTTGTAGAAAAAATATTGTAGGAAATGACTAGTAGTAAATGAACATTGTTTAATGCAAAAATCACCCACAATAAGTATGACACACAACTCTAATCTAATGCTAAGTCTATGCTAATTGCAAATTAAATAACTGGTGCTAAATCAGCTGGCTAGAGAGGAGCATTCTTTGGGTAGAAGTAAGGAGGCCCGTGTTCTTTGGTCTCACATCTGACTTAGGGCTCCCAACACTGTGCAAGCTCCAGACCCTCGGAGGCTCAAGCAGAGGCCTGCAGGTGACGACCTTCGCAGTTGTCAGGATCAGCATCTGCGACAGAAACGTAGGTGCTGGAGTCACCGGGGAGGCGGCACAGAGACTGATGATGTGGGGCTTGCACCGTGGATGTTCAAGACCCAGAAAATGCCTGAGTCTCTAGAGGGGCGACCTTGAACCCATGACGTCCCTCGGGTCAGATCCACCAGACACGGAGGCCTTTGCTCTCCTCTCCTGAGGACCTTGTCTGTGGGCCAAGAGTGTCTTTAAAAGTCCCGCGGAAGTGACTTAACCTGGGAGCTCAGCCAGGCAGCATTCAGGTGACTGGGTCCCTGGATAGTGAAACTGAGACGGAGGAAAGGACGAGGACCCCAGGACTCCAGGGTGGAAAGGCAGATTCCAGTGTACCCGGCGTGTGACGATCAGGAGGCCTGAATAAACCGGGTGGAAGCCATGACCTGCCCCCTCCAGCGCTGTGCTCAGTACAGCGCAGCTACGAGCTCATCGCCTGAAAGATGCCGGGTTCCCAGAGTTCTCCCCGTGTTTCCTCTAATGACCATTTTTCTTTCCAACATCACCACCTAACCTTGCCTATGTCTTCAATTTTTAAAAAAATCATAATTCTGCATTAATAAAATCATAAAATTTATCGCTTTAGTATATTTGAACATGAAAATGTTGCAGGAGACACTGCTTTTTAAAATGAAATAAAACCAGTTATTTTATTTTATTGTGCTGTATTCCTCATCATTTAACCAGGAGATATGAAGCAGGGGAGAGCAGGGCCACCTATGCTGTTCACCACACTCTGTGCTTAACTGGGGAAGGTCCCTGTTGGCCTTAATGGGATTGGGAAGGCAGGGCTGGGTCCTGCAGGGCTGGGACGTTGAAAAATCCAAGGGTGCTCTCCAAATAGAAGGCAATGTGAATGGCACCCCCTGGAGTCTGCGCATGGCAGCCCTACAGGAACCTACAACCCTTTCCTTCAAATTAAGGAGCCACTGGAGGATTTGATGCAGCCACCTTGGGGGCTTATATAGAATGGGATTTTGTTCTTTGGGGAAGAGGTCCTCAGGACATCCTTCACTCAATTGCACTTATTTTTACCAGCTAATTCTTGTCTCTCTTTGCATGGCCACACCCAGTGGTCAATAGCAGCCAACTCAGTGCAATCCTAGGCTTTGCTGGTTTTCCTGAAATGACAAAAAGAAACTTTGGGAAGCAATGGAGTGCAAATGAGCTGGTGTTCCTTCCCATCTTCGTGCTACCAACTCCACACTCACATTTCCTCTTCCTCTTCCCCTCATCTACTTTTTTTACCTCCTCAGTCCTTTCCCTTGAAGGCAGCACTGGAGAATTTTGGGGAAAAGACTCCTTTTGGAACATTCTTGACAGCTAAAAGGAAGAGAACAATCATGCATGTCCAGAACGCCCCTGTGAGGGGAGAGCCCAGCCCGAAACCAAACTTTGCTGGTGCCCCCTCTGCAGGGTATGGCCCAGCATCTCTGACTCCCAGCCTAGCTCCCTGCATAACTATTTCGAGTTGGCTCAATGTGATTCAACAGAACAGACTAGACCTCAAAAAACAGGGCAATGCTAAGAACATGGGTGAGGAGGGCTGAAGAGTGTTTTTACAGACATCAAAGATCCAAAGACCTGAACCGCCTGCATGAGACCAGGTCCTTCAGATTGAGAATCAGAAAAGATGGAAGAGAGAACTGGGAGGAGCTAGAAAGGAGCACCGCTATGAAAAAGAAAGAGAGAGAATAAAATAGAGAAAGAAAAAGGAAATAAATTATACGCACCTTAGTGCTCTCTTTCCGAATCTTCACGATCTGCAAAATACAATTCGGAGTGAATTGGCGCAGCAGCTGGGATGGAGTGGCCTTGAGAAAGAAAAGAGGAGAGTCAGGGTAGAGGGGAGAACTTGAGTGCTTGCTGTTTGTGGCAGGATGTAGCCTGACCAGGACCCAATTCTATCTTCATCTCTACACTCTTCTCCCAGGGGCTCAATTGCTTTACCTCTGCCAAGAGGGAGTAGGTCTAAGAGCCCCCAAGTCCCTTTCCCAGCCCTCAATACTATAACCGTGACCAGGGAGGAATGCCTAGGCCATCCTGCTCCTCTAAGAAGGGGGTCACTGTGAGTGACATTGGAAAAGGAAACTCCCGCCTTCCCTCCCTCACTTCCTCCCTGCCTCTTTCCTCTCTCCTAGTAACTGCCCATTTCCTTTCTCCCTATCAACCTCCACCAACCACACTGTTCTCCCATATGAGAACACCAGAGGAACAATCAAGGGTATACTGCCACCCTCTCCCATCAATCCATTGATCAATTAACCAATCCATCCTACCCAGGGAGCACCTGTGTGGGGCTGGGGTTGTATGGGATTGTGTGGGAGAGAGCAATAACCAACCCCACAAATTGAGGGGCTGTTTTCTGCCAGCTATGACCTTAGGTACTTGGACAACATTTTGTCCCCACAACAACCCCTTAGGTTTCTTAGCCCACTAGAGAGGATGAACATAAGATTAGGGGTGAAGTAATTTGTGCAGAGGTCCATAGTCTGTAAGTGAGGTGACAGGGATTCTATAGCAGGTGTGGTCACTTAAATAAATGGAATCTTCCAGGATTTGCAGCAAGCCTGGGAAGGACTGGAGGGAAGGGTGCCTGTTATGCCTAAGGAAAGGTACCAGGGAGGGGTATGAGTGGAATATGGGGGACAGCGTTATGTGACTAGCTGGAGCATTTGGTTCTCAGAGGAGCAGGGACCCCCTGGCCCTGCTGTCCAGAGGCTCTGACCTGGGCCTGGTTAGTTCCACGAGACCAGGTCAGCAGGACTGTGAGGGCCAATGTGTGAAGCAAGTCAGCAGCCCATTCATACATATTATCTAGAAATCCTGCCAGGCTATGGAAGGCATCAAGGGGCTTCTGGAGACAAACCTCTCTCAAATGGAAGAAAATTCAGGTTTTATTCCTTGTCTCAGGATTTGAAATGTGGGCAAACAGTGGAGACAAATTATGTTCAAGCATATACTTTGCACTGCAATTCTCTAGGACACAGGACTGTGCAGAAATCCCAGGAGAAATATTCATTACCTCATCCAACCCTGGGTGTGCCTTTAAACCAGGAGTAAACAGTGAGGACAAACCATGAAGGTGCTGCTATAGGACCTGGAAGTACAGAGGGAGAGGCCCTAGTTCTCAACCATCTCCTGGCGCTCACTAGAAGAACTTTGTCTCCAGGTTCAGGTATGTGCCTGTCAAAGGTTGTGTCCAACCAGATCCCATCGCTGGTCAACACCAAAACCCAATCTGCCATCTCAACTGCTCCTACGAGATGCTAAGCAAAGAAAACCAAAAGCTTTGATATTTGGCAGACACAGCAGAGAGAGCAGGTCTCATGGGAAAGATAACCCTTCAACAGCAGAGCAAGAAAAGACTGCAAGCAAGCGCACTCAAAGCCATAGACATAGTATGCCTTACTATCAAGTTGGGAAAACATGAAAATAAAAAAAGAGACTGCCACACATATTTCCTTTGTCTTTCTGATTTCTGATTTCATATCCCTTTTTCTCAGTCTCCAAAGTGGCAGGTATGGCCTGACTGCTCCGGGGAACCCTGCCCCATTGAATCCTACCTTGATGTTACCCACCTGGAGTGTCTTCAGCATCGCTGCTACTGGAGCCTTGCCTTTTTTCCACAAGCTGATCTTTAGAAACACAAACATCAGTGAGGAAGTTATTAGAGAGAGTAGCACAGCCATTCCTCATTCTCCATTGGGTTCATGCTGGCTCCCTCAAGATCACCAACTACTCTTTCCCCTGGGTTCTCAGACCTCCTCTGGGCTCTGTGGAGTTAGAGGCCTTCAACAACACATTGCAAGAGAGAGAGGAGTCCAAAGAATTCCCTTTCAACCTTCACTTCCCCATTTTTACTGGATCATTATAGCTCTCATCTCAGATCTTCTCAACCTGATATTCCAGCCGTTATGGACACACTTTTAAGGGACAGTCCAAGGAAAAGACCCTGTGACAAGCTCAGAGCAGCTGGTCAAGAGACCGCTCTGTGAAGATGGAAATATTCTTTCTGAATTGTCCAATATGGTAGCTACTAGCACAAAAGGCGATTAGGTACTTGAAATGTGCCTACAGCTGGAATGTGATGCAGGTGCCCTGCCTGTGTGCTCAGTAACAAAGGTTAGATTCATGTCTGGTGCTAAACTCATAGCAGAAGGTGAGATTCGCTCACTGGTGATAGAGGAGTGAAGAAACTGTGAGATTCAAAATCAAAGGCCTGTTCTCCAGCAACCAGTAACCCATTCTCCACGTCTGTGATTGTACATAACGCATTCAAATTCTCAAGCCTCCCTTTTCTTGTATGTCAAAAAGACAGATATGACTCAATTTTTATATCATAACCAATCAAAATGCCATGAGGGGAATGGAAATGCCTACTCAGAAGTGAGATTGATTATGGAATGAAGTTCTTATTGATCCAGTAACAGGGATTCTGAAACACAGTTTTGTCCATAAGTAAATTCATAGAGGCATAAAGTGGGTTGTAGTTTACTAAGGGCTGGATATGGGGGACAAGGAGATATTGCTTAATGGGAGTGGGGGTTCTGTCTGGAGAGATGAAAAAGTTTCTTTAATGGATGTTGGTATGGAAGTACCACATTGTGAATGGAATTAATAACACCCAATTATACACTTGAAAGTGGTTAAAATGGGAAGTTTTGAGATGCATGTGTTACCACAATAAGAAGTTTAAAAAAAAACCCTTTGAGAATGGTTCCTGCATAATGATGGGATTTTTAATTTTTTTTGAGGTTCATTGACGTGTCAATGACATACAATAAGCAGGCCATATTTAAAGAATAAAGTATTATTAATTTTCCATGAAACAATAAGGATGGGATTTTTATTCAGAAGGTTGTCACTGGCAATTGTGATGTTTTAGGGGGATATTAATTTAGGGAGACACTCAAACATACACATTCACAATCTCACAACCTAGACACCCCCCATCCCTCAAGTGCACAAACACATTCCTTTTAAAGGGAACACAGATGCTTACGAGGACTGTAGATCATGTTCATAGTTCTTTACCTGGAAAATCCAGTTGCTTTCAACCCACCCCAGTCCTCATTCCCACCAGGAGCTTGATCTGTGCCTTCCAGATTAAATTACACAAGAAATTCCCAGCTCTCCAATTATTTGGAATTTTCCTTAGCAAGGGTGGATTCTAGAATACATACCATTTCCGCTTGCTCTTGGAGTCAACTGCAATTAGAGAAAAGAAAACATTATGAGGATCAGATTGTGCTGTGCAGTGAGTGTTTGCTCAGATCTTTTGCTGTCTTGGTGCCTTTAGAAAAGGAGATGGGAAACCATGGTAGAGTCAAAGGCTCCAAGAACAGGTGTATCTCTCAAGTCCATTATGGTTGACAATTACAAAATTCTTAATCCAGGGAGAAATATTGCTACTGAGGGAAGGCTTTCTACCATATAGTTTATAACCTGATGCTGCCATTTGTGAATGCCATCTTGATTCAGAGAACAGTTGGTAAGAAACTTCCAATGAACACACTCCCAACAAGAAAATTGTTGATATAATCTATAGTGTCAATGACCAGATTCTCATATCCAAAGAAAGCAACAATTATACATCAGACAAAGAAAGGCGACCTTACCTCGGCATTAGATGGGGCGTCCTCATCTGCCCTGTCACTCAGAAGCTCACTTGACAGGCCCTTCAGGGGAGCTAGGAGGACACAGCAGAACAGTCAGTACCTCAGTGGTGTGTCAGGTCTCCAAACGGCATCTCCGTGTCTGTCTCTGTTTTCCTCTTCTTATAGGGACACCAGTCATATTGGTTTAGGGCACACAATGGTTTAGCATGACCTCATCTAAACTTGGTTGCATGTGCAAAAACACTATTTCCAAATAAGGTCATAGTCTCATATCCCAGGAATTAGGACCTCAACAAATATTTTGTGAGGATACAATAAAACATATAAATTACTGTAGTGGTGGATTCAGGACATTATGCATTTGCTGAAACACATAGAGCTGTACAATACTAAAAGTGCACCTTAATGTAAAACCTGGACACTGATAATAATGTGTGTCAGTGTTGGTTCATTAATTGTAACAAATGTACCACTTGAGTGCAAAATGTTATTGATAGGAGAATTGATAGGAGAATTGTGCAGAGACAGCTGGCTGTATGGGAACCCTCTGTACTATCCGTTCAATTTTTACGTTAATCTAAAACTTTTGTAATAATGCAAGCTTATTAATTACAAAAAAGTAATCTGGTAACACTCTTCCAGGGAGAGATCTCTTTCACTTCATATTCAACAAATAGCTAACATAGCTAATAATTTGCTTGACATGTTTTCCACCATTAAATGTAAACCAAACTTGAGTTGTAAATGCATCTGTAATTCTGTAGTTATAGCACTACTGATTGAATTAGTAAATTACAGTTTCACATAAAAAAAAGGAATATAGCTTAGTCTTTTTAGGGTTTTCTCTTAAATGTGGGATACTGAATAAAGCACAATCATTATTGTTGAATCTACATAATGATTGCAGTTGCAGACTACCTTCCGTGGAGCAGGTGGTCGGTTGTATCTGACAATGCATCATCTTCTTTGGCTGAATGCCCATATTGATGCTACTGGCCCAACGCAGGTGGCGGGCAGATTTTCTCGACTGAGGAATAACTCTATGCTTTCTAATCTTGGGAAAAGAACCTGGGAAATAAATTCATAATAGAGAAAGCTGTTGACATCTTGCTGGCAGACAACCACAGGAAAATTAAAATGTTATTCACAGTTCAATGTTTTGATCCCTTTATGCACCAGCTCCTAGGTGACCCATCTCATTCAAAGCAGGCTTTAAGAAGATCTTATATTCTGTTTGCACTTTAAAAACTCAACACACTTAGAGAGCGGGACATGCGGCTTCTGAGCAGGGACTTTCATGTCTTGCGCGAGGAGAGAGCAAATTCAAAATGGGTCATGTTGAGAAGGGCAAGAAGATTTTTGTTCAGAAGTGTGTCCAGTGTCACACCATGGAAAAGGGAAGCAAGCACAAGACTGGGCCAAATCTGCATGGTCTGTTTGGGCAGAAGACAGGTTAGTCCCCTGGATTTTCTTACACAGACACCCACAAGGAAAAAGGCATCACTTGGGAAGGGGAGGCACTGAATATTTGGAGAATCCCAAGAAGTACACCCCTGGAACAACAATGATTTTTGCTGGCATAAAGAAGAAGGCAGAAAGGGCAGACTTGGTAGCTTATCTCAAAAAGCTTCTAAGAAGTAATAGCTGGCCATTGCAGTATTTATTATAAAACAGAGATGTCTTGTGACTTTTTTACATGTACCATATTTATATTAATCTCATACACCAGAATTCAGTCATGAATGGCTGATAGGATATTTTTGGTGGGCAGTCCTGAGTTAAATCAGATTGGCTTATAGATAAATAAATATGATCAAGCTTTTTGAATTTTGATAGTAATTCTCGTTTGGCAAGTGCTATCACTATTTCCACTTCTAAGATATAATTGGACTTGAGGCTAGATTGAATTAGTAATCTTAACTTTTCACAAAGATGGTGAATGCCAACTCAACCTATAAATTGGTTTTATATTTAGATTTATATAACTGGTTTTATGAATATATTTAAATACTTGGGAAATCCCTTCACTGTCTCATAGAACAGATCAAGACCCACCTGGGTTTCAGTTAGTGTTCATCAGCCTGTTGAAAGGTAGCTATGAAAATAAGGTAGCTATGTTCACTCTCTCTTTTTGGTCATCCTTTATCTGAAATGTTGCCTTTTAATTAACAGAAGTTGTTTTGGTATGGTTTATGTCTAATGCCAAATAAAAGATGCTGAACACTTTTCACATTTGGTAGATATTCTATAAGGTTGGATATTTTTAAAAGTCAGTGTGACATGATAGAGTAGCAAGTTAAATTTTACTTTAAATTCTTTACTATCTAAAACAGACAAGGTTGTAATTCAGGGTTGTCTTTAAAGTGCTATTCAAAACCACATAAAATTGTAGAGCCTCTGAATTATGTGTGGTTGTTCATGATGCTTTTGCCAATTCATAAGGATTTAGGTGGAGGAGATAGACTATTATCTATCATTTACATGTTTGTAAATTTGGAGGTCATAAGGCTTAAGATGATTTAAAAAAAACGCACACAGACAAAAAACAAAACAAAGCAACTCAACAAACACCTGAGCAGATACTTTTATTTAGATGAGACAATATAGGAAGGGGCACACACAGTGACTGAGAAATGGGGGCTGGTGCCTGATGGACTGAGTTCAAATCCCCCTCAGAGGCCAGAAGAGCCTGGCAAATTTATGTCACCCCTGTGTGCTCAGTTGCCTGTTCTGTGATGTGGAAATATTAAGAGCACCTACTTACTGCTATTATATTATGAGACGGTATCTTTAAATATTCTATAAGTGTTCAATTATTAAATGTCTGAGAGAATAAGTAAGAAATGTGACAGTGGCTACTGCCAGAGAAGGTATTTGGGTGGCTCCAGGACAGGGGAGGATAGATGCTAACTTTCTGTCTCCTCAGACTGGGTGATTTCAATTGTCTTATCCTCAAGTTCACTGATTCTTTCTTCTGCCAGTTGCAATCTGCTGTCAAACCTCTTTACAGAATTTTCTTTATTGTGGTCTTCAGTTCTGTTTCATTTCCTTTCATAATTCCTATCTATTGATAATCTCTTTATGTTCATTTATCATTGTCCTGATTTCCTTTAGTTCTTTTTCCATATTTTCCTTGAGCTCTTTGAGCTTATTTAGGACCCCTTCTTAAAGTTTTTGTCTAGTGTTTAATGCTGTAATCTCCTTTTTGCCTGGTTCATCACTTTCTGTTTCTTTGTATGTTTTGTCATTCTTTTCAAAGTCTGGACATTTAAAGTGTTATTGATGGAATTTAAACTCAGAGGCATCTGTTCATTAGGCTTGTATCCAGCTAGTATTATGACAGAGTTTTTCGTGAAAGCCAGGATCTTTCAAACAAAAATTTAAAAAGTATAAAAAGAAAACACTTTTCTCAGTCAGTGCACTTGACTTGCGTGAGTGCTCTCCTTCAGAGATTATCCATACAATGAATTTAGGGACTAGCTGGAAGCTAAAGCATAGGGGCCTCCCTTGTCCTTTCTGCACATGGTCTTGCCTTGGAAATGTGTGTTTAGCCCTAGGAACTCCCCTATTTACACAGATACAAATGTCCCTCTTCTCTAGGAAACAGTTTCTTCATGGTCCCTTGCACTGCATTGTATGTACTACAACCAGCAATCCCTGGGGCAAAAGATTCTGTAGGAGAGCTCTGTGAGCAGCCTTCCACACACAGGACAAGTTTAGGGACAGCAAATCCCTCAGGCCACCACCAGACAGATTGGGCCAGACATACATGCTCCCTGTATGTGCACAAGGGTTACTCTGCTCTCTCTAGAACGGGGATCAGAGATTCACGCTGAGAACCAAGGGTGTCTCTGTGCTAAGCCAGTGAGGGGTAGTAGAAGGGCCAGTCAAAGCACCATGAGATCATACCAATTTTAAGTAGCCTTTTTCTTGATTTGGTGTTCTCCCTCTTCCTGCAGTCCTTTAATTCCTAGAGCTTTGGTAAAGATGTTTCTGCCAGTTCTTGCTGGTTGTTCAAAGCTTCTGTGGGAGGATGGAGCCCTGAAGCTTCTCATTCTGCCATCTTTATCGTTACAGGGCACAATGATTTTTTACTGAGATTGTGGACACTGACAATTGCGCTGTGCTATTGTGACATAGGTCAAGGGGAAAACACACTAACACATGCACATCCCAAATTACAACACTACATAGGCTCACACATAGATAATTTCCAACCACCATGCTCACTAGTCCATAACACCCAAAAAATAAAGAGCTGATCCAAGGATAGTGGAAATATGGTAAATATTTTACCTGGAAAGAGTTTCTTTTACCATACCCCCTATCCTAGTTCACACATGAATGCTGGAATCAGGGTACCACTCTGTTCCGGTTTGCTAATGCTGCTGTTTTGCAAAACACCAGAAATGGATTGGCTTTTATAAAGGGGGTTTATTTGGTTACAAAGTTACGGCCTTAAGGCCATAAAGTGTCCAAGGTAAGGCATCAACAATAGGGTACCTTCACTGGAGAAAGGCCGTTGGCATCTGGAAAACCTTTGTTAGCTGGGAAGGCATGTGGCTGGCATCTGCTTGCTCCCAGGTTGCATTTCAAAATGTCATTCTCCAAAATGTCAGCGCCAGCTTTCAATGGCCATCTTCAAAATGTCTCTCTAAGCTGCTCTGAGGGCCTTCTGTTTGTGAGCTCTTTTATAAGTCTCCAGTGAACTAATCAAGACAAACGCTGGATGGGCGGGGCTACCCCTCCATGGAAACATTCAATCAGAGGTCACACCCTAACCAAAGGTGTCACTCACAGTTGGGTGGATCACATCTCCATAGAAACAACCCAATTCCAATATCCTACAAGATTGGATTAAAAGATCATGGCTTTTTCTTGGGGGACATAATATATATCCAAACTGGCGCATGCTCCATAGTAAATCCCACAAGAAATCCATGGCTTTCTAATCATCTAAATTTCCCCTCAACAAATGAGTGATTCCAGAATACATACCATGTTTGCTTGTTTTATGGGCCACCTGCAATTACAGAAAAGACACTATGAGATCATGCCACCCAGATCATGCTGTGTAGTGTTTGCACAGGTCTTTTGCTATCTTGGTGCCTTTAGAAAATCAGAGGGGAAACCATGATCAATGAAAGGAAGGAAAAATTGATGACAAGCAAAGCCAACCTTACCTTGGTATTCAGTGGAGCCTTCTTGTCTGCCCTGTCACTTGCAAGCATCTCCAGCAGGTCCTCCTGGGAAGCTAGAGGACACAGAGTAACTGTCATCACATTGGAGTATTATCATGCTTTGCTTAGGGAACTTTGTATGACTTGGACTAGGGATTTGAGTGAACAGACACGGTTGGTTAACAAGAATGGAGTGAACTGCTGCTGAGCCACCTCCTTGGTGGAAGAAGCGTGGTAAAGGAGAGGATCAGCAAAGAAATGAAATACAGAGTCCTTGGCTTTATGGCTGAAGACAATCTACAGCAAGGTGACTTAGCCTATAAGTGGTAATATAATACATCGTAGGATTCAATGACAGAGTCCCATCACTCCTCTTGACCATTCTGAAGCTCAGATAAATTACCAGTAACTTCTAAGATCATTTTAGCCTCCATGTGTCCTTATATGTTGGCACTGCATATATCATCTATTGTATAGGATGATTTTGCACTTGATTAAGAACTCAGTTCTAAGCAAAAGAGTTTATTGTATTTATTCACCAGTCCTCTGTCATAAAGATAATTATAGAAAATTTGAAAATACTGTTCTCCTATCATTCAAAAATAAGCAGCAACTTTGCTGAATTTGTTTATTAGCTCTAGTTGTCTTTCTTTATAAGATCATGATTCTACAAATAGAGATCGTTTTCTTATTTTCCAGTTTGGATACCTTTTATTTATTTATTTTTTTGCTAATTGCTCTGGCTAGAACTGCTAGGACAGTATTAAATAGCAGTGGTGAAAGCAGCATCCTTGTTTGATTCATGATCTTACAGGGAAAGCTTTCAATCTTTCACCACTGAGTTTGATGTGAATTGTGGGTTTTTCATAAACATCCTTTATCATGCTAAGGCGGTTCCCTCCTATTCCTAGGTTTCTGAGTGTTTTAATCAAGAAATTAAATTTTGCTTAATCAAGAAAATGAATTTTTTCAAATGCCCTTTCTATGCCCATTGAGATAATCATGTTTTTTCCCCTTCTATTTTTGGGGGACACAAGTCAAGCATTAAGTACTGTAATGGTGGATATAGGACATCATGCATTTGCCAAAACACATATAACTGTACAATGCTAAGATTTCACTTTAATGTAAACTATGGACTTTAGTTAAGAATAATGTTTCAGTATTGGTTCATTAATTGTAACAAATGTACCATACTAATGCAAGATGTTAATAGTAGGAGACTTGTTGGGGGAGCGGGGTACAGATGTGGCAGCTAAGGTATATGGGAACTTCTTTACTATCTGCTCAATTTTTATGTTAATCTAAAACTTTCTGAAAAATAAAAGTCTATTAATTTAAGAAAAATCTGTGGGCACTGTTAAGGGAAGAGATCTGTTTCTCTTAATGCCCAACAAATGGCTACACTAGCTAATAGACATTAGCTTGAGATGTTGTCTACATTAAATGTGAACCAAATTGAGTTGTAAATGCATCTTGAATTCTGTGGTTGTAAGACTACTGACTGAATTAGTAACTTATTAGCTTCTCATATTAAAAATAAATGTGGCTTAGCTTTTTTTCTTTTTTTTTTTAAAGTTTTCTCCTAAATATGGGACGCTGAATAAACTACAATCATCATTTTTGAATCGACATTATGATTGCATTTCCAGAGTACCTTCCGTGGAGCAACTGGGCAGGGACATCTGACAGCGCACCCTG
Organism: Choloepus didactylus; assembly: GCF_015220235.1. Taxonomy (NCBI): domain Eukaryota; kingdom Metazoa; phylum Chordata; class Mammalia; order Pilosa; family Megalonychidae; genus Choloepus; species Choloepus didactylus. The sequence goes on along the minus strand of NC_051329.1, from coordinate 22,141,091 downwards.
TTCTTTGGCCGGCTGCCCATATCGAGGCTACGGGACCCACGCTGGTGTCGAGCAGCAGATTTTCTCGACTGAGGAGCAACTCTTTGTTTTCTCTTCTTGCAGAGAGAACCTGGGAAATGCATTCATAATAGAGAGAGCTGTTAACATCTTGCAGGCAGATGACTATAGGAAAATTTTAATAATTTATTCACAGTTCAAACTTTTGACTACCATATTCACCAGCACCTAGATGACCCGCCTCATTCGAAGTCGGATTTTAGGAAGATCTTGTAGTTTTGTGTGCATTTAAAACACTCAACAGAGAGATGTGTGGGCAGATACCTTTATTCAGATGAGACAATACAGGATGGCAGCACAGCACAATGACCGAGAGCAGGGGGGCTGGTGCCTGATGGACCGAGTTCAAATCTCACTCGGAGGCCACAGGAGCCTGGGAACGTTATGTCACCTCTGTGTGCTCTGTTGCCTGTTCTGTGATATGGAAATACTAAGAGCGTCAGCTTATTACTATTATGTTATGAGATAGTATGTCATAAATATCTACAAGTTTTCAATTATTAAATGTCTGGAAGAATAAGCAAGACATGTGATAGTGCTCACCTCTAAAGAAGGAATTGTGATGGCTCTAGGACCTGGGTATGGATGCTGACTTTTAGCCTTTACATGAGTGTGATCCTTTACAGCTCATGGAGAAGATCTGCTACCATGTTCTCTAGTTACCACATCAGTCCTGCATGGTGGACAGCATGGGGGCTGTGACCGTATTTTATGGTTCAGGCCACTGAAATTTAGAGACATCAAGTGACATGCCAGAGTCACTACACTGATAACCTCAAGAGTACTGGCCATGTCTTTCTCATCTTGCCCACTCAACATGATGTCATCAATGTAATGGAAAAGTGGGGTGTTCCATGAGATGTGCAGATGGTCCAGATCTCTGGATTGCATTGCTGTGTCAGCATATAGCATTGTAAGGATATAGCACAGTGTGTTTGTTCTTTCTACACTGTTATTTTCCATGGTGGCTACTTGGAAAGATGCTGCTGTGAATGCTTCTGTACAATACTTGAGGTGGACATAAGCATTCATGTCACATTTGTATCTGTTGGGTATATGTGGCAAGAGTGGGATTACTGGGGTATAGATACACATAAGTATAATCCACACTGGAAAACTGTTTATCCAAGTGCCTGAAACATTTTGCATCCCACGTCTACATATGACAGCTCCAGGTCATCCACATTCATCAACCTTGGTGTTGTTAACCTCATCATGTGTCCTTTCGGTGGGTGTAGGAGTGAGACCTGGTCCTTTTAACATCTTGCACTTTTCTGTCACTGGTGATGTAGAGCACAGTTGAATATGCTTAATGATGCTGAACTCCCCAGCAACATTCACCCTAATATCAAAGCCAGATAAAGATACTCCAAGAAAAGTACAGACCAACTTCTCTTATGAATATAGATATAAAATATTTGCAGATTGAATCCAGCAAAAATCCTCAGCAAAATACATGCATATTGAATCCAACAGCATTAAAAGAACAATACAGCATGAACAAGTGGGTTTCATACCAGGTATACAAGGGTGGTTCAACATAAGAGTATCAATTAATGTAATACGGCAGATTAACAAAACAAAGGGGGAAAAACACATGATCATCCCAATTCACAAAGAAGAGGCATTTGGCAAAATCTAGCATCCTTTCTTGATAAAAATACTTAGAAAAATTAAAATAGAAGGAAACTTCCTCAACACGATAAAGGGCATGTATGAAAAACCAACAGCTAGCATCATACCCAACGGAGAAAGACTGAAAGCTTTTCCTCTAAGATCTGGAACAAGACAACAATGCCCACTGTCACCACTGTTATTCAACATTGTACTGGAAGTTCTAGCCAGATCAGTTAGGCAAGAAAAAGAAATAAAAGGTATCCAAACTGGAAAAGATGAAGTAAAACTTTCACTATTTGCAGATAACATGATCCTATATTTAGAAAGTCCCAAACACTACAACAAAGCTACTAGAGTTAATAAATGAATCCATTAAAGTGGTGGAGTACAAGATTAATGTGCAAAATTCAGTAGTGTTTCTATACACAGTAATGAGCAATCTAAGGAGAAAATCAAGAAAAAAATTCCATTTACAATAGCAACTAAAAGAATCAAACATCTAGAAATAAATTTAACCAAGGATGTAAAGGACTTTTACATAGAAAACTACAAAACATTGCTAAAAGAAATCTAAATGAACAGACATTCTATGTTCATGGATTGAAAGACTAAGATGTCAGTCTACCCAAAATGACTTACAGATTTAATGCAATGCCAATCAAAATTCCAATAGCCAGCTTTGCAGAAATGGAAAAGCCAGTTATCAAATTTATTTGGGAGTGTAAGTGATCCTGAATAGCCAAAAACTTCTTGAAAAAAAATTTGGAAGACTCACACTTCCTGACTTTAACACTTACTACAAAGCTACGGTGGCAAAATACAATGGTACTGGCACAAGGATTGATATTTAGATATATAGACCAATGGAAATAAATTGAGAGTTTAGAAATAGACCCTCACATCTATAGCCAATCAATTTTTTAATGTTTTTTTATGTTTTTAACAGGGTAAGAAATTTTCAATGTACAATAGAATAGGAAAATCAAATCTTCATGCAATGAGATTATAATATACTTTGTTTCTTTTCATTGCTCATTCTTTACTAACCAAACAGAAATATACTATAACACTTTCTAACAAAACACACTAAAATAGAATGTCATTATTACCCAGTATAGTGAATGACAAAATTTTATGGATTAAGATAATCCAAAGTAGTTGACAACCAGCAGTTTTCTAACAAAAATTGAATGTTTTTATTTTGATGTGGTGTTCCTGGAGTTTTATGTCATTCCTAAAATGCATCCCAGTTCAACTTAATATATACGTTTAGCTGGATCACTTTTCTTATCTTGTTGTATCAAGTAAGACTACCTGGAATTTAGTAGTTTGGGGCCAAACTCAGACAATGATTCCTTCTTGAATATGCTTTTCTAACTTCATGGTTGAGGGCTGTCCTGCAGGGGATGGTTCTTTCCCACCAACCAGTGTGAGAGGCTCTGACACCTTGGCTAAGCCCTACACCCTCTCCTAGGCAGCCACACTCCTAATATGTTCAGATGTTGCAGCATTAATGTCTCTATAGATTCGATATTTCAGGCAGAAGTTGCATATCTTTGGCCATCAAGAATTGAAATCTTCGTTGTACTTACATAGCTTTAGCCAATCGATTTTTTTTATTAAATTCAGTTTTATTGAAATACATTCACACACCATACAATCATCCATGGTATACAATCCACTGTCCACAGTATGATAACATAGTTATGCGTTTATCACCACAATCTATCTCTGAAAATTTTCCTTACATCAGAAAGAACCAGAACAAGAATAAAAAATAAAAGTGAAAAAAGAACACCCAAATCATCCCCCCATCCCACCCCATTTGTCCTTTAGTTTTTATCCCCATTTTTCTACTCATCCATACACTAGATAAAGGGGGTGTGATCCACAAGGTCTTCACAATCACACTGTCACCCCTTGTAATCTACATGATTATATAATTGTCTTGAGGAGTCCAGACTGCTGGGTTGGAGTTTGGTAGTTTCAGGTATTTACTTCTAGCTATTCCAATACATTAAAACCTAAGGTGTGTTATCTATATAGTGCATAAGAATGTCCACCAGAGTGACCTCTGGACTCCATTTGAAATCTCTCAGCCACTGAAACGATTTCGTCTCATTTTGCATCCCCCTTTTGGTCAAGAAGATACTCTCAGTCCCACGATGCCCGGTCCACATTCATCCCCGGGAGTCATATTCTGTGTTGCCAGGGAGATTTACAACCCTGGGAGTCGGGTCCCATGCAGAGGGGAGGGCAGCGAGTTCACCTGTAGAGATTAGCCAATCGATTTTTGACAAGGGTGCCGAAGTCCACTCAACTGGGAAAGAATATTCTCTTTAAAATTTGGTACTGGGGGAACTGGACATACCTATGCAAAAGAATGAAGACCCCCCATTTCATACCATATACAATAATTAACTCAAAATGGATCAAAGACCTAAATATAAGAATCAGGTCTATAAAATGCCTAAAAGAAAAGGTAGGGAAGCCTCTTCAGGACCTTGTGTTAGGCCATGATTTCTTAGACTTTACACTCAAAACACAAGAAATGAAAGAAAAAAATAGACAAACGGGACCTCATCAAAGGACTTTTATTAAGAAACTGAAAAGACAACCTACTCAATGGGAGAAAATATTTGGAAACCACATATCTAGTGAGGGTTTAATATCCAGAATTTATAAAGAAATCCTACAACTCAACAATAAAATGACAAGCAACCCAATTAAAAAACGGGTAAAAGACGAATAAAATTTCTCTAAAGAGGATGTACAGGTGGCTAAAACGCACATGAAAAGATGCTCAACATCACTAGCTATTAGGGAAATGCAAATCAAAACCACAATGAGCTACCATTTCACACCCACCAGAATGGCTACTATTAAGAAACTGAAAACTGCAAGTATTAGAGAGGATGTGGAGAAATAGGGACACTCATTCATTGCTGTTGGGAATGTAAAATGGTGCAGCCACTGTGGAACACAGTTTGGCAGTTCCTCAGAAAGTTAAATATAGAACTGCCATATGACCCAGTTAACAATCTATTACAGATGACTGAGATGACCATTGATAAGTTAATAAATGGAAAGTCTGAATTGCAATGAGCATTTTCATTGAGAATATTGACACTGACAATTATGCTGTGTTATTGTTACATGTCTAGGGGAAACACACTAACACGCATATATCCAAACCACACTACATAGACTCACACACAGACGCTTCCCAACTACCAGGCACACAAGTCCACACCACCTAAAAAGAATACAGCTACTTCAAGGTCGGTGGAAACATGGCAAATTTTTGCCTGGAAAACAGTTTCTATACCATACCCCGTATCCTTGTTCCCTCATGGATGCCAGACAAAACCTGTAAGATAGCCTGGCATTCTAATCATCTGGCTTTCCTCTCAACAAGTGAGTGATTCCAGAATACGTACCACTTCTGCTTGTTGTTGGAGCCACCTGCAAATAAAGAAAATGAAACACTCTGAGGATTGGTTCATGTTGTGTAGTGTTTGCTCAGGTCTTTTGCCCTCTTGGTTCCTTTAGAAAAACTGTGGTTGAGTCAAAGATTCTATAAGCAAGTGTAGAGGACAACTGTGGAAAAGGTACAAAGCTTTTCATGCACGATGATCTCTCCAGACCATATTGGGTGGCAATGACAAAATCCTTAATCAAAAGAAGGGAAACTTGGTGCTGAGGAAAGGCCTCCTGCCTACAGTTTATGCTGCCTATTTTGAGTCCCCTCTGATATCACGGACCAGTCAGTAAGAGACTTCACTTGACAATGTCCCAGCCAGTGGAAGCATATATATCACCCCTAGTGTGAATGGTCACATTTCCATATCCAATATGTTTTTTAAAAGAAACCAAGAAAGCAACATTTTTACCCCAGACAAATAAGGTGACCTTACCTTGGCATTAGAGGGGACTGCATCATCTACCATCTCACTCGGAAGCTTCTCCAACAGGCCTTCAGAGGGAGCTAGGAGGACAGAGAGTAACTGTCAGGACATTGGCAATGTGGCTCTTGAATTACTCAGTGATCTTTGCTTGACTTGGATGAGGGATATAGTGTATGGGGGCAGATGGTTACCAAGTAAGGACTGAGCTGCTGGGGGGCCATCGTCTTTGGTGGAAGAAGAATGGAAAAGGGGAGGAACAGAAAAGAAGTAAGACAGTGAGTTCTTGGCTTTGTAGAACTCACTAAAGCAACTTGAAATTGTCAATCTATAAACGGTACTAAAACACACTCTATGATTCAATGACAGAGTCCCAACACTCTTCCTGCCTGTTTTGAAACTCAGCAAAATTGCCAGTTTCTTCTTGAAAGATTTAACCCGTACAACATGGAAGAACCTTGAAACCATTGTAAGTGAAAGAAACCATACACAAAAGGCCAGATATGGTATGATTCAATTTATCTGAACAGGCAAATTCATAGAGACAGAGAGTAGATTAATGGTTGCTAGGGCTTGGGGTGGGAGGAATGGGGAGTGACTGCCAATTGGTATGGGGTTTCTTTTTTGGGTGATAAAATATTCTCAAAATAAATAGTGGTGATGTTTGCACATCCTGGAAAATACAAAAACCATTTAATTATACATTTTAGAAGGATAATTTTTAAGGCATGTGAATTATAGTTGAAAAAATTGTAGCTAAAAAAATTAGGGGGTTCAGTTTCATGTAAAGAGCTTCAACATGTAAAGAGCTTGAAAGTCTTCACTCCCAGCTTCACAACAAGAAAAAAAACTAAATGAACTGAAAGTCAATGACTTTTCTTAGATCCATCAGACAATAGAGTTAACCAGGTCAACTGCCATCACTAAATTTTTCCTAAAAAGAGGCAAATGCAACGAATCATAGTCAAAATCAGCTTACCTGGAACAGAATCCACTGGAGCCAGTAACTGAGAGGAGTATTTACTGGTAATTTTGATGAGTTGCTGGAGGCTGAGTGTGAACTAGCTTTAGAGTCTCAGTCTAAGGTGTGGGGGGAACCCACATTTTCATAGTTTTTACATATAGGGGTCCCACCAGGTTCTCATGGTAAAGATAGGAGAAAATGCACTTGTGGAGCCAGGGAAGGGGGAAAATATCCATTTTGAAATGCTCCCAAGGGAAAAGTCCCCAATTTACCCTAAACCCAGAGCACTCTTCATGGCAAAGGGTGGCTCTCCAGGGAAACTATTTTACCAGAATATTATGTGACCTGAAGCAAGAAGAATGACACGACTCCAGGCCTCTGAAATCTTGCTGCCTCTTGTTGGGGGAAATAAAAGGCCAAGCAACAACCCTGAAAGTCTCAGCCCAGGTACTAACGGCCACTGAAAACCAGATTTAGTCCTAAAGTTATCAGATATTTCTTCTCTCCCATATCTTACCACCACATCAACCGGGCTTTGACAGAATAATACTGGATTACAACTGAGAGACTGGGAAGATACAGACTATTTAAAAAGGAATTCTTAGGGAAACCCAAAGAACAAGGAAACTAGAGGAAACCAAAGCCTCTGGCATGTACAACTACAGCAGAAACTCAACACAGCCCACCTCTTAGCTAGATTAACATAAACCCTCACACTAAAAGCCTAATTTCCTCAGTTTCTATAACCAGACACATCATTTCAGGCTTTCAGTAACAACAAAATTATAAGCCATGCAAAATGGCAAGAAAAAATACAGTCTGAATGGACAAAGCAAGCATCATAATCATACTCAGATATGACAGATTTTAAAATCATCAGATAGGGAATTTAAAATAACTATAATTAATATGTTAAGGGCTCTAAAGAAAAAGTAGACAATATGCAAGAATTGATGGTAATGTAAGTGGAGAGAAGAAAACTCCAAGAAAGAATCAAAAGGAAATTCTAGAAACCCAAAACACTGTAACTGAAATGAAGACTGTCAGTAGACTGGACACAGCTGAGAAAATAAATCAGTGAGCTTCAAAATATGTCAATAGAAGCTTCCCCAAATGAAATGCAAATAAAGTCAGTAATGAAAAAAAAAAAAAAACAGAATAGTATATCCATGGGCTGTGGGGGCAATTACAAAAGGGTGACATATGCCAAATGAGAATGCTATAAAGAGAAGAAAGATAGAAAGGAGCATAATAAAGTGATAAATGCTAAGAATTTTCCAAAATTAGTCATCAAACCACAGATCTAGGAAGCTCAGAAATCATCAAGTAGGATAAATACCAAAACAAAGAAAAACCCTACACCTAGGCATATCATATTCAAAGTGCAGAAAATCAATGACAAAGAAAATCTTGAAAGAAGGCAGAGAAGAAATTCCTATAGGGGAACAGAGATAAGAATTACATCAGACTTCTCATCAGAAACCATGCAAACAAGAAGAGAGTGGATAACATTTTTTAAGGGTTGAAAGAAAAAAAAACATTCTGTATCCAGTGAAGTTATACTTTAAGAATGAGAGAAAAATACTTTTTCAGAAGAACAAAAGATGGTAAATTTGTCACCAGCCCACCCCTCTTGCCAGGACTGCAAAGAAGTTCTTCAGAGAGAAGACAAATGGCATAGGTCAGATACTCAGATCTACATAAAGGAAGATAGTCAGAGAAGGAAGAAAAGAAGGTAAAATAAAATCATATTAATCTTTTCTTATTCTTAATTATCCAGTAGATAAAACAGTTTATTCAAAGTAATGATAGCACATGTATTGGTGATTACAGCTTATGGAAAAGTGAAATTAATCACAGCAATGTTAAAAGGTATGGGAGGGAGGAAATAACAGGTGTGGTGTTATTTGAAAGTAGACTTAGATTAGTTGTAAATATTTATGCCAAACTCTCAGACAAGCACTAAAACTAAAACTTGTAATTGAAACATAAAATTGATATAAGAGAGGAGAGGAAATGGAATCATGTAATATGCCAAAATAAAACCAGAAAAGGAAGTAAAAGAGAAGATAAAAAAAGAAAGAACAGTTGTGACAAATAGGAAACAGTTACAAGCAGGATAGGTAACCAATGCAATATATTGATAATCACTTTAAATGTAAATGGCCTAAAACCACAAATTAAAAGACAGAAAGTGGCAGAGTAGATACAAAATAAAATAGAATGCATCTCTATGTTGCCAACAAGAAACCCACTTTAAATATAAAGAAACAGAAGAATTGAAAGTAAAGGGTTGGAGAAAGATACTTTCTGCAAACAAAAAAGGAAGCTGTAGTAGTTATGTTAATCCCAGACAAAGCAGACTGAGAACAAGGAGAATTATGGATAGAGAGGGTCATTACATAAAGATAAAGAGGTCAATAGTCTAAGAAGATAGAGCAATCCATAACATGCATGTGTCTAACAGAGTGTCAAAGCATGTGAGGTAAAAACTGATACATACAATGGAATCGAATTGAGAATTCACAGATAGACCCCCAGATCTATGGCCGACTGATCTTTGATAAGGCCCCCAAAGCTACTGAACTGGGACATAACAGTCTTTTCAACAAATGGGGCTAGGAGAGTTGGATATCCATATCCAAAAGCATGAAAGAGGCCCCCTACCTCACACCCTACACAAAAAGTAACTCAAACTGGATCAAAGATCTCAACATAAAACACAGTACCATAAAACTCCTAGAAGATAATGTAGGGAAACATCTTCAAGACCTTGTATTAGGCGGCCACTTCCTAGACTTTACACACAAAGCACAAGCAACACAAGAAAAAATAGATAAATGGGAACTCCTCAAGCTTAGAAGTTTCTGCACCTCAAAGGAATTTGTCAAAACGGGGAAGAGGCAGCCAACTCAATGGGAAAAAATTTTTGGAAACCATGTATCTGACAAAAGACTGATATCTTGCATATATAAAGAAATCCTACAACTCAATGACAATAGTACAGACAGCCCAATTATAAAATGGGCAAAAGATATGAAAAGACAGTTCTCTGAAGAGGAAATACAAATGGCCAAGAAACACGTGAAAAAATGTTCAGCTTCACTAGCTATTAGAGAGATGCAAATTAAGACCACAATGAGATACCATCTAACACCGATCAGAGTGGCTGCCATTAAACAAACAGGAAACTACAAATGCTGGAGGGGATGTGGAGAAATTGGAACCCTTATTCATTGTTGGTGGGACTGTATAATGGTTCAGCCACTCTGGAAGTCAGTCTGGCAGTTCCTTAGAAAACTTGATATAGAGTTACCCTTCGATCCAGCGATTGCACTTCTCGGTATATACTCGGAAGATCGGAAAGCAGTGACACGAACAGATATCTACACGCCAATGTTCATAGCAGCATTATTCACAATTGCCAAGAGATGGAAACAACCCAAATGTCCTTGAGCAGATGAGTGGATAAATAAAATGTGGTATATACACACGATGGAATACAACGTGGTTGTGAGAAGAAACGATGTCATGAAACATATGACAACATGGATGAACCTTGAATACATAATGCTGAGCGAAATAAACCAGGCACAAAAAGAGAAATATTATATGCTACCACTAACGTGAACATTGAAAAATGTAAAACAAATGGTTTATAATGTAGAATGTAGGGGAACTAGTAATAGAGAGCAATTAAGGAAGGGGGAACGATAACCCAACAAGAACAGATAAGCAATCGAGGGTAAATTTAACATTCTGGGAATGCCCAGGAATGACTATGGTCTGTTAATTTCTGATGGTTATGGTAGGAACAAGTTCACAGAAATGTTGCTGTATTAGGTTATTTTCTTGGAGTAGAGTAGGAACATGTTGGAAGTAAAGTAGGTATCTTAGCTTAGTTGTCTTTTTCTTACTCCCTTGTTAGGGTTTGTTTGAAATGTTTTTTATTGTATGTTTTAAAAAAAATTTTTTTTGATATAGTAGATTTAAAAAAAAGAGTTAATTTAAAAAAAAAGAAGAAAAAAACAATGAAAAAAATATGCAGAGCCCCCTTGAGGAGCTGGTGGAGAATGCAGGGGTGTTGGGCCTCCCCACCTTGATGGTTGCTGATGTGCTTACAGACATAGGGGACTGGTGGTTTGATGGGTTGAGCCCTCTACCAGGGGACTTGCCCTTGGGAAGACTGTTGCTGCAAAGGAGAGGCTAGGCCTGCCTATAATTGTGCCTAAGAGCCTCCTCCCGAATGCCTCTTGGTTGCTCAGATGTGGCCCTCTCTCTCTAGCTAAGCCAACTTGGCAGGTGAAATCACTGCCCTTCCCCTTACGTGGGATCAGACACCCAGGGGAGTGAATCTCCCTGGCAACATGGAATATGACTCCCGGGGAGGAATCTAGACCCGGCATCTTGGGATGGAGAACATCTTTTTGACCAACAGGGGGATGCGAAAGGAAGTGAAATAAGCTACAATGGCAGAGAGATTCCAAAAGGAGCCGAGAGGTCACTCTGGTGGACACTCTTATGCACAATAGAGACAACCCTTTTTAGGTTCTAGTGAACTGGAGTAGCTAGCAGTAAATACCTGAAACTATCAAACTACAACCCAGAACCCATGAATCTTGAAGACAATTGTATAAAAATGTAGCTTATGAGGGGTGACAATGTGATTGGGAGAGCCATATGGACGACACTCCCCTTTGTCTAGTTTATGGACGGATGCGTAGAAAAATGGGGGAAGAAAAACAAACAAACAAAGGCACCCAGTGTTCTTTTTTACTTTAACTGCTTTTTCACTTTAATTTTTATCCTTGTTATTTTTGTGCATGTGGTAATGAAGGTGTCAGGGATTGATTTTGGTGACAAATGTACAACTATGTAATGGTACTGTGAACAATTGAATGTACACTTTGTTTTGTATGACTGCATGGTATGTGAATATATCTCAATAACATGAATTAAAAAAAACTGGTAGATACAGGGAGAAATAGACAAACCCACTCTTCTAGTTGGAGACTGTAATGCACCTCTGTTATTAATTGAAAAATGCATCAGGCAGAAAATCAGTCGGGATATAGTTGAATTAGCACCATCAATCAACTGGATCTAACTGAAATTTACAGAATACTTCATCCAACAATAGCAAAATAAAAATTCTTCTCAAGCTCATATGGAACTTTCACCAAGATGGATCCCATAGGGGCCCATAAGACACACATGAACAAATGCGAAGAATAGAAATTACACAAAGAATGCTCTCAGACCACAATGGAATTCAAGAACAGAAAGATAGATGAAAATTCCCAAAACATTTGGGTATTAAACAACATGCTTCTGAATAACACATCAGACATTTCAAGAGAAATTTTTAAAACTTTTTCATCACAATCAAAAAGAAATTACAATTTATTAAAATTTGTGGGCTGCAGTGAAAACAGTGCTGAGAGAGAATTTTACAGCATTGAATGAATATATTACAAAAGAAGAATGATCTAAAATTAAAAATCTAAACTTCCACCTTAGGAAACTAGAAAAAGAAGAGCAATGTAATGTAAAGCAAGAAAAATAAAAGAAATAATAAAAATTAGAGCAGAAAGCAAAGAAATTGAAAACAGAGAAAATAAATGACACCAATACCTGGTTCTTTTTAAAAGTTAATAAAATTGATAAACTGCTAGACTGGTTAAACAAGGAAAAAAAAGAGAAAAAATACAAATTACTTATATCAGAAATGAATTGTGATACCTACTGATCCCATGGATACGAAAAGGATAATAAAGGAATATTATGTAAAATTCTATGCCCCCAAATTTGTTAATTAGATGAACTACACCAGTTCCTTGAAAGACACAAGCCACCAAAACTTACATAAGAGAAACAATCAGAAGAGTCCTATATCTATTAAATTGAAACAATCATTAATAACCTTCCCAAATAAAAAGCACCAGGCACAGAAGTCTTCATTGCTGAATGCTACCAAATTCTTACAAAACAAAACATAGTCTTACCTCATGATCCAGCAATCATGTTCTCGGGTCTTTGGCTTTGAGTTAAAAAATTGCAATCACACACACACACAAAAACCACTTCTCAGGAATATGTATAGAAGATTAATTCATTGTTGCTGAAAACTGGAAGTCACCAAGATTTCCTTCAATAGGTAAATATTTTAACAAACTTTGGAATATTCACACAATGGAATATTATTCAGTGTAAAAAGAATATCAAGTTCAAAAAAAAACACGGAGGAGACTTAAGTGCATATTGCTAAAAGAAAGAAGTCAGTCTGACCAAGCTACATACTCTTTGAGGCCAATTACATGGCATTCTGGAAAAGATAAAACTGTAGAGATGGTGAAAAAATCAGTGGTTGCCAGGGATGCAGGGGGAGAGGGGGAAGGATTAATAGGGGAAGAACAGAATTCTTAGGGCAGTGAAACTATTGGGTGTGATACTCTAATGTTGGACTCATGACATTATGCATCCATCAAAACCCATAGAGCTGTATGTACAACACAGAGAGTGAACCCTAAGGTAAACAAATGATGTATCAATATTGGTTCATCACTTGTAACCAAGGTACCACAGTAATGCAAGATGTTAATAATGAGAAGCCATGTACCAGAAGAGTAGGGCAGTGGGGGCAGGAGGAAAGAGAGGGAATGTGGGAGCATTCTCTATTATCTGCTCAATTATTACATTAATCTAAAATAGTTCTAAAAAATAAACTTCATTAATTTTTTAATGCAGCCAGTCTTTCAGGGAGAAACCTATTTCAGCCAATGTTCAACAAATAGCTAATGTCCAAACATCAGCTTGAGATGTTGTCTACCATTAAATGTGAAACAAACTTGAGTTGCAAATGCATCTGTAATTCTGTGGTTGTAACACTACTAATTTACTAGGTCAATCAAAATGTTCACAGATAAAAAATAAAGGAATATGGCTTAGCCTTTTTATATTTTCTCCAAATATGGGACATTGAAAATACTTCAGTCGTTATTCTTGAATCAATTTAATGATTGGATTCCCCCAGTACCTTCCATGGAGTGGTTGGACAGGGATATCTGACAGTGCCCTTTGTTCTTTGACCCGATGCCCATTTTGATGCTGATGTCTGACTGAGCGTGGTGGGCTGCAGATTTTCCTGATGGAGGAACAACTTTTCTTTTTCTATCCTTGCAACAAGAACCTGGGAAATGCATTCAAATAGATCAAGCTGCTGACATCTTGCTGGCAGAGGATCATAGGAAAATTATTTATTCGTAGTTCAAAGTTTTAATCCCCTTATGCACCAGGGCCTAGGTGACCCATCTCTTTCAAAGTCAGGCTTTAGGAAGATATTGCAGTTTTGTGTGCATTTAAAACACTAAACAGAGAGATGTGTGGGCAGATATCTTTATTTAGATGAGACAATACAGGAAGACAGCATAGCACAGTGACCGAGAGTGGGCGGCTGGTGCCTGATGGACCGAGTGCAAATCCCACTCACAGGCTACAAGAGCCTGGGAAAGTTATGTCACCCCTGTGTGCTCAGTTGCCTGTTCTGTTATGTGGAAATGTTAAGAGACCTACTTATTACTATTATATTATGAGGTGGTATCTCATAAATATCTGTAAGTGTTCAATTACTAAATGTCTAGATTAATAAGCAAAACACACGATACCAGATTTCTCCAGAGAGTATTTGCATGACTCCAGGACAAAGGAGGATAGATGCTGACTTTCAGCCTTTACATGGGTGTGATTCTTTACAGCTCTTGGAGATCTGCTACTGTCTTCTGTGATGACCTCATCAGCCCTGCATGGTGGGCAGAGCAGGGGCTGCAACCCATATAATCTGGTTCAGGGCACTGAAATTTAGAAAGCTTAAGTGAATTGCTAGGTGGAGCTGGGGCAGGAAATGTGGTTGTTTTGCTGGGGGCAGAGACCCCTTACATCCGAGACCGCTAGGTCCTGCCCTGGACCTCCCACTCTCTTTCCCAAATCTTTCTTCCCCAAGGTTGCTGGTGGGGGTGGGGGGCGGATAGAATTATATCCTGGAAGAGGTGCCTGAGTCAAGGGGGTACAAATCCTGACCCTGACTCCTGCCTCTACATTTCAGTCTCTGACCCAAAATACAATGCAGTTTCCCCCAAGTGAAGCCCCTCTAAAATACCAAGGGACATCCAAATCCAAATTTGTGGCCGTCTTCCACCAGTGTCATCACACTGCCAGCTGCCATGCGTGAGCCTTCCCAGGGGTCAGTGAGTGACCAGTGGTCTGCTTGGCTTCCATGCTGGCTCAGAACCCAGGCCATTCCATTCCCACTGCCGCATGATAACTCCACGAAGAGTTAGCTTCACCTTCAGCTGACCAATCCTGGGTGACCTGTTAATGCTAATCAACTGGGAAAGTGGCCTGCTAGCTGGGGCTCTGGTGATTTAAAGAATGAAGCTGCTACCCCTCCAAATCTGGCTCACTAATGATCTGAACAACCACCTCAGCAGTCTTGGACTAAGTCCTGGCTGAGCGCGGGCAGTGGCTACCCTGGCACCGAGTGTGTCCTTTCTGCTCTAGTCCTTCCTCACCCAAATTCAGGCTCTGCTGTACAAACTCCTCCTTCTACCCCAGACCCTACAATGGCAGGGAGAGAATCCCCTCTCCTCTGCTCTTAGGAAACCCCTCCATAACCACAGCCTGGAGACCCCACCCACTACTCTCCTGAGCTCCCCCCAGGCCCTCCTTCCCTCTGGCACCACAAACTCATCCACCAAGTGCTGTCCCTTCTCACCACTCTCCCAGGCTGCACTCACTAGCCAGGGTCCTTTCCTATCATCCCACGGAAAACCCCACTGTGAAACCCAAGTTTCTTTCCTTTATAAATTTCTGGATCCAGATTGTGAATGTTTGGTTTGCATTTTGTACATCTATGTTCAGAAGAGTTTGACCTGAAATTCCCCTGTCCTGTCCTGTCCTTTGCTGGGTTTGGTATCAAGATCCTCCTGATCTGATGAAAGTGGTTTCCATCTGTACCTCTTCCTTGGAACTGAGTGTTCAAGACTGGGATTATTTCCATCTTAAATATTTAGAAATCAGAAGAAGCCATGGAGGCCTGGAGTTTGCTGTGCGGAAAAATTTACTTTTTCATATTTGTCTTTTAATTGATGCTTGCTTTACATATTGCAATATGCACAAATACCAAGTGTGCAGGTGGGTGGCTTCTTATAAATACATGTGTTGGCAACACCCAGATCAACACACAGAGTGTGTCCAGCCCCTGGCAGCCACTGCAGTAATTCCCAGCAGCCCCCAGCAGTTACTAGTATTCTGACCGTGATCTCCATATTTTAGATTTCCCTGTATTTCAACATCGTATACATGGAGACATCAGTATGACCTTTTGTGTCTGGCTTATATTCTGTCTGAATATCGTGTGAATTTCCATCTATGCTGCTGTGTGACTAAGGATCCCAAGGCTGAATGAGAAGTGCAAGTCAGCCATTCAGAGTGTTGTCATTGGGGCCACCCGCCTGGGTCCTCAGCTTGGCTTTTCCCTTTGGGATCCTGTGAGCTTGACACATTCATCTCTTTCATCTCTGCACCCCAGCTTCTCCACCTGAGGTGTGGGGATAGGAAACCATGACACATGACTATGGTGAGGGTGGAATGAGGTGGTGCATGGAAAGCTTGCGATATAAATGCTCAGGATGGTTAAGTAGAGGTGAAGTGTCTTCCCTAAGACCTCACAACTTAACAAGACTCAGAGCTTCGGTCAAAACCCAGGAACTCTCAGGCCACTGCTTTTCTACATCAGACACAGCTGCTCTGCTTAAAAGCAAGCGCTTCCATTGAACCCAGGCCCAGTTTGGAAGGAATTGGATAAAGGTTGTTGGTGACTGCCTGAGTCTACATGGAGTGGCCACTTCCCAAAAATGGTGGAAGATTGTTTTCCAGAATGAACCAGTTGCCTGACTGTCAACCCAGATAAGCTGATCAAATGAGAGGAATAGTGGTTACCAGGATGGGTGTTATCTATGATAAAGTCTTGTGTTCTAAAACCCATGAAACAGTATCATGCTCCATTATCTATTCCTCATAAATGCAAGTGCTTCAAACTGAGGCAGTTGCCAAATCCTGGAAATGCCATATCTTAGCTTTTGGAAAGAATTCTGGACGAAAGGTCAGAAGTGAGTTATTCATTACATCACAACAGTACGAATAGAGACTTGTTCTTTTGTGAAGTTACTGCTCTATATACAAATGTACACAATTATCCACTTTTATACATTTTTATTTCTCTTCTCATGTATGCACGTTGCCTATTTTTCTCTGAATGTAGCTGACTCTCCAGGTACTTGGTTATCTTTCAGGCTCATTCTTGGCCTATTTACCATTATGTGTTGAAAGACTGACTACTCTTTGATTAATTAAGAAAAAATCCAGTATACTTTCACCATGTTTACCTTTGGGGAGGTGAATGGTTTGGGTGGTAGCATGTAATTCTAGATAACCCCCAAGTATAAAAGTAACTTTGCATTTCTGTTTATAAACAGAGACCTAGACACACACATGATTTGCAAAGGAAACACACACTTATGATTTGTTTTGGAAATCTAGTTATATGAATGGAAGAATCATGCCACCAAATGTAATGAACTAAGTACATATTTCAGTATAAGGAATAGAAAGAGAACATGTTTAAGGCAAGGGTAGGTACCCTTCATTGTGTGAAATGTCTCCCTGCTCAGACACCTCATTCTGGATTCAATCCAAATCTTTGAAATTAATAATCTGAATAGTTTTTGTTGAAGTCAAAACAGCAGTGAATCAGTGCTGAAATAGAAACTATATACTTTCCCATGAAAACATAATATGGAGAGAAGTAGGGAATTTAGTATATAAATAGGAAATACTACATTGTTCTAAATGGAGAAAAATTTTAAAGGCAACCATCTTGATTACAGAATCAAAAATACCAACCGAGAAATGAAACAAAACAATAAAACACACTTAAGAGTGTGTATGAGAAATTAGAAAGGAGAAACTGAAAAAAGATGAGGAATATTTTGGGAAGAGTTAACTAGCCCATTCGGAGGAAGTGAATTAAGAATGTCAATATGAACTTACCTTTGGAGCAGCAGTTCAGGTTTCCCATCTCTAAGGACTGTAAGAATGAAGCTGAGAGCTCATCTACCTGCCACCAACTTTGAATCTCTCTGTGCTCAGGGTGACCAAACTGTGGGCAATATGTGCATCACCAGATAACCACAGCGATGGGTCAGCGTAGAATTTTCAGAATTAACACATTGTCCACATTGTGACGTTGACTGCTGCTTCTAGACACGTGTGTTTTTACATGGACAAGTGTGCCATTTGAGTAAATTTTTTGTTTCCAAACTGGAATCTCAGACCCCTACACACGATCATGTCCCCTCTCTGCTCTGTGACTCACGGCTCTCCATCACTTTCAATTTAATGTCCAAATTCTACCCATTGTACAAGGTTGATCTCCCCTTTTTATACTCCAGCCACACCTGAATACCTTGGAGGTGTTAAAAAAAAAAATATATATATATATATATAAGTGTGTGTGTGTGTATATATATACATATATATATATATATGTATATATATATACAGTTTGAAAGTGGAAAAGAGTAATATATATTATTTCATATATTATATGTTAAATATATAATTGCACCAAAATCAATAAATATTAAAAGTAAACATTTTATTTCCCTAAGTGTTTATATAATTAGAAAAACCTCAACAGATTTTATTGTCATGCTGGGAAATATTTTTTATTACTGCATCATAAAAACTGACTTAGATTTGGTGTCATCTTGTATTTGGGCATACATATATATACTTTTCTTTATTTAAGCATCCTATACATAGTCTTTAGTATGTTATTTTTATTCTTTTCATTTAATATATTACAATATACTACCACACCAATAAATACTTTTAAGGTATAAGGTGGTTAATATTTAAAGTTATCAATTCTTGCCTTGTTTCTTTTCTTTTCTGTTTTCATTGTTGTTATTGTCTTCATAAAACCACATGTTATGAAAAGCCTTAATGCAGTCTCCCAGGCCCAGGGTTCAAGCCCTGATCTCGCTCTGCAGTTGCCCTCTCCAAACCATCCCTGGGTCCCCCATGGGCTGCCCCCACCTCCCCACGGGCCATCACCTTTCCCACTCGGTATCCCTGTCCCTTCTCCAGGGAACCTTCCCTGGCCCTTCAGACAGCAGTGCCCACCCCTCCCCTTTTCTCTCTCTCTACCTGTCCTTCTTCCACTCTAGGCCAGGGGTTCCAGGGAAGAAAGGAGGGGAAGAGACGGGGAGAGAGAGACATTTATAGAGACAGACAGACAGACACACACACAAAACACCCCTAGGGAGAGAAAGCAATACACAGAAACACAGAGTGATACAGCATGAGCGGGGTTGCAAAGTGGGGTGGAGGGGAAGAGAGTGTGAAAGATGAGAGGAGAGGACAGGGGGAAGAGAGAAGCTGCCCTGGGCCCCCCTCTCCCAGCTCCTAACTTGGAGTCTCCTGGCCCAGCTGTTCTCCTTGTTCTTGGCCCCAGGTCACACCCAGTCCCTCCTCTGTGCATTAGTCTGGACAGGACTCCACTCTGGCTTGGGAGAGCAGGCGGCATCTGCTGTCCCCTGGGTCCAGGGTGGCAGAGACCACAGGGGCTGGGTGGGGCCTGGGGTGGCTCTTTGGTCAGCCCAGGACCTGACCTGCACCAAATGTGGGGATGCTGGGGAAACACAAGCAATTGTTGCTCTCAAGGCCCAAAGGAAGCTGTCCAGGGGGACACAGGACATTTGCAACTTTTCCTGGGGATGCAGTCTCCCCACATTCTTGGACCCGATTTGCTCCTGCAAATGGTTCCCTTCAAGTAGCGAATTATTTTATTTGCTTTGTGTGTTTGAGAAACGTGAGGCGAGAAGGGCAAAGGTTGAGAGCAGGGTGAGGTGAGAAGGGCAGAACTCAGACAGATTGGATTTAAGTTCTGGCCCTCTCACTAGCTGAGAGTCCCTGGACAAGTCTCTTCCCCTTTCTGAGCCTCTGTCTCCCACAGTGGGACTAATAATCCCCGCATTATAGGGTTGTGGAGGTGATTGGAGAGTGACTGGGTGTGGTGAGTTCCTGGAATTAGTTGGTACTCAATAAAAGTCACTTCCCTGCTCCTTTCTCAGTCCTTTTTAACTACTAATAGCAGTCAAGTATGTACTTGACAGTTTTGTTACATTTACCCACGGCCAAGAGGATTTATATTTGTTTGCCTGTATTTCAGTAAAATCATAGAAATAAATTTCCCACAAGACTCCAGTATTGCAGCTTTTTATGTCCTTAATCTGACCTTTAAATGATGACTATAAAAGTGGATGAATAAAAACATGTCAGAAAATGTGGTTTTTTTGCTTTTCTCATCAATGATGATGGTGGTAGTGATGGTGACAAAAGCTTCCATTGTATACTTACTATGTGCTGTGAGTATTTGCTATGCTTTACATGACGTCTCTCATTAAACCCTCACACTGCTATGAGGTAGGTCCCACCAGAATCTCTGAGATGGGAGAACCCAGGTTTATTCTTAGTTCTTTTGGCAGAAGGAAGAGGGAGGAGAGCTGGTGACCTGAGACATGAGGAGATGCAGGAGTGTGGAAAAGAGGGGACAGAAGGGCATGGTATCTGTCCTGCTGAGCCACTTGATTGGGACAGAGAGGGGCAGAACCAGAAACAGAGGTCCTTGATTTGGTTTCTTATGGCTGCTGTAACAACTTAGCAAAAACTTGATTGACTTAAAACAATGGAAACATATTGTTGTAAACTCCGGAAGGCCAGGAGTCTGAAATCGCTTTCACTGGGTCATATGCAAGGCATCAGCAGGCTGTGCTCCCCCTGAGGCTCTAGAAGAGGATCTGTTCCTTGCTTCTTCAACCTTCTGGTGGCTGCCGACATTCCTTGGCTTGTGGCTGCATCGCTCTAAACTTCAGGGCCAGCATTTTCAAATCTCCCTCTGCTCTGTCATCTCATCTTCTTTCCTTCCATATTTCCGTGGCTCATCTCCCTCTGCCTCTCTCATATAGGTGCACCCAAAGGTGCCTGGACATTAGGGCCCAGTTAGATAATCCAGGATAATCTCATCACAAAATCCTTAACTTGAGCACATCCACAAAGAACCTTTTTCTGAAGAAGGGAACATTTAAAGGTCCAGAAATTAGGACCTGAAATCTTTGAGGACCATTGATCGGCCTCCTACAGACCTGATGTCACAGAGACATGTGAGTCTAGCTGCCGTTGAATGGCTCAGAGCCAAGGGGACACCTTGGCTGAGCCTGGCACAGAGCCCCCCACTGCCTTGGTGTTCTGGTTTACTAAAGCTGCTGTTATGCAAAATACCAGAAAAGGTTGGCTTTTATAAAGTGGATTTATTTGGTTACAACTTTACAATCCTAAGGCTGTAAAGTGTCCATACTGAGGCATCAACAATAGGATACTTTCACTGAATTAAGGCCAATGGAGACCAGAGCACCTCTATCAGCTGGAAAGGCACATGCCTGGCGTCTGCTGGTCCTTTGCTCCCAGCTTGTGTTTCAAAATGGCTTTCTCCAAAATGTCTCCAGGCATCTGTCTTGGTTCCTCTCTCTCAACTCCTGTGCATCCTTGCTTCTTTCTCCCAGGAAAGGGAGTCCTCTCTTAGCTTGTCCGGGACAAACTCTGGGCTTCATCTTTTAGCTTATCATCTCCAAACGTCCTTCTGTCTGCATCTCCAAGCACCTCTAAGCATCAACAAGTGTCTATGTTGGCTCTTGAGTTCTCTTAAGTAATCCAGTGAACCAATCAACCTGAATGGGGCAGAGTCCACACCTCTATGGAAATAATTTAATCAAAGGTATCATACACTGTTGGATGAGTCACATCTCCATGAGAACACTCAATCAAGAGGTTCTGCCCCCACAAGATTGCATTAAAGAATATGGCTTTCCTGGGGGACATAATATATCCAAACCAGCACACCTAGCATCCTGAGTCCTGGTGTTTAGGGGCAGTGGGAAGCAGAGCCCTTTGCTGGACACAAAGGCAGATGGAGCAGATCACAAAATATGTGCCTCTGAGCCTGCAGGACCAGACACCCAGCACCCTGGTGGGGGCTCAGGCACATGGGAGTCCTGGTTACTGTTAAGGGGTCTTTGTCTGGCCTCACCTGCTGGGGACTCCCAGTACTCCCACGTCACCTTCCTGGCATCTCTCCAAACCTTTTCACCAGCTGTTAAAAACTTTCTCTTTTAAAAGTCACTTAGATACATAGTCTTGGGAGACCAAGAAGATGGCAGCATAGAGAGGAGTGGAAGTTCATTAGTCCCCTGGAACAACTAATAAACAACCAGGAACAACTAGTAAATAATTTGGAATAACTGCTGGGGGACAACTGTGACTGTCCACACATTGTACACCAACATGGATTGGGAGTAATGCCTGACACTGCAGCATAAAATCTGTAAGCAAAAACTGCAGACACGAGCTGGGAACCCCCTCCCCCTGAACTGCAAAACCTCTCTATGAGACCAGTACTCTCTGAACAAGTGAATATATCTCAGTCCAGCTCCAACTGGGGTTTTAATTAGCAAATGTGGACTGCTCAATACAAGCTACAAATTTCCAAGAAGCAGACAGAGGCTTTCATTGACAACTGAACTTAAAAAGCTGGAGGACTCCTCTGTCCTGGGAGGGGGAGTCCAGAGGACCAGGCACTATCTCTGGCTGGTGGGTGAAGCTGTGGGACCATGGACTGGCCCTGAAGGGGGGCTTTCTGTCCCTTCTTCTCCCTCTCAACTTGGGCGGCTCAGTGGAGAAAGCCGCAGTCATTTTCAGTTCACAGTCCTCTGACCCAGACAAGGGTGGAGATAGCAGAGTCAGAGAGACAAAGAACCTATTTAAATGCTGATGATCACTCCCTAGAGGGTATATCTTCCCTAAGAGGAAGGAGGTGGTACCCAGCCCTACTACCTGCCTCCCACTCAGAACCAGACCCCAAAGCTTGGGGGAAAACAGCCAAAACAGAAACTAAGTGGGCCACACCTCCTTACACCAGTCAAGAGCAGAAGGCTGACAGATGCCACCTGCTGGGCAGGTTAGGAAAAGTACAGCAGCTAGAGGCCTCACAGGGTGTGTCAATCTTCTAAGACACATCCTCTGGGAAACCTGATACTGAATATTGCCCCATTCTGAGATCTGAGCCCATTCTGGTCTGGGAAAACCTGATTGGGGTAACCAAGGAAACCAGATGCCTAGACAACAGAAAACTACAACTGCACTAAGAAAAATGAAGTTACAGCCCAGTCAAAGAAACAAACTTACACTTCAAGATACAGGCATTGAAACAACTAATGCTAAATCAATTAAAAAAGTTTAGGGAAGATTTGGCAAAAGAGATGATGCATATAATGAAAACACTGGGCATACATATGGTAGAAATCAAAAGTTCAAAAAAACAACTGGCAGAATCTATGGAAATGAAAGGCACAACACAAGAAATGAAAGACACAATGGAGACATACAACAGGAGATCTTAAGAGACAGAAGAAACACTCAAGAACCAGAGACAAAGACACCTGAAATCCTACACATAAAAGAACAGTAGGGAAAAGAATGGAAAAATATGAGCAACATCTCAGGGAACTGAATGACAACAAGAAATGCATGAATGTACATGTCATGGGTGTCCCAGAAGGAGAAGAGAAGGGAAAAGGGGCAGAAGCAATAATAGAGGAAATAATCAACAAAAATTTCACATCTCTTATGAAAGACATAAAATTACAGATCCAAGAAGCACAGCATACCCCAAACAGAATAGATCTGAATAGGCCTATGCCAAGACACTTAATAATCAGATTATCAAATGTCAAAGACAAAGAGAGAATCCTGAAAGCAGCAAGAGAAAAGTGATCCATCACATACAAAGGAAGCCTGATAAGACTATGGATGGACTTCTCAATGGAAACCATGGAGACAAGAAGGAAGTGGTGTGATATGTTTAAGATACTGAAAGAAAAAACCACCAACCAAGAATCCTATATCCAGCAAACTGTCCTTCAAATATGAGGGAGAGTTTAAAATATTCTCCGACAGACAATGACAGAGTTTGTGAACAAGATACCTGCTCTATAGGAAATACTAAAGGGAGTACTACAGAGAGATGGGAAAAGACAGGAGTGAGAGGTTTGGAACACAACACTGGGTGATGGTATACAGCAATGTAAGTACACTGAACAAAGATGACTGTGAATATGGTTGAAAGAGGAAGGTTAGGAGTATGTGGGACACCAGAAGGAAAGAGGAAAGATAAAGACTAGAACTGTATTACTCAGTGAAACCTAGAGTGCTCAACAATTGTGATAAAGTGTACAAATATGTTTTTACATGAGGGAGAACAAATGAATATCAACCTTGGAAGGTGTTAAAAATAGGGTGGTATTGGGGGGAAAATGCAATCAATGCAAACTAGAGACTATAATTAACAGAAACATTGTATTATGCTTACTTTAACAAAGGCAATATACCAAAGCTAAATGCATATAAGAAGGGGACATAAGGGAGGGGTATGGGACTCTTGGCATTGGTGATGCTGTCTGACTCTTTATTCAACTTTAATTTAATACTATCTTTCCTTTTGTTGCTCCCTAGTGGTCATGTTTTTTTTCTCTTTCTTTTTTTCTTTTTGTTTTGTCTCTCTACCTTCTCTGACTCTTCCTCCTTCTTTGTGGAAGAAATGGAGATGTCTTTATATAGATAGTGGTGATGGTGGTGAATACATAAATACGTGACTATACAGGGAACCACCAATTGTTTACTTAGGATGGAATGTTTGGTGTGTGAACAAAACTGTCTGTAAAAAAACTGATTGATGAAGAAAGCTTGAGGACATGATAATGAGTGAAATAAGTCAGACACATAAGGACAAATACTGTATGGTCTCACTGAAGTGAACTAATTATAATATGTAAATTCATAGACCTGAACTATAAGTCACCAGGATATAGAACGAGGCTAAAGAATGGGCAGTGGTTGCTTATTATGAGCAGAATGTTCAACTAGGTTGAACTTCAGTGTTTGGAAATGGACAGAAGTGACAGTAGCATGTTGCGAGAATAACTAACAGTGCTGAAGGGCATATAGGGAAAAATATACCTACTGAAAACTATATACTACAGTTAGTAGTATTTTAACATTCTTTCATCAACAGTAACAAATGTAGTATACCAATACCATGAATCAATAATGGGGGGGGGGGCTTGGTTATGGGTATGGGAGGATTTGCGTTTCCCTTTTTTGTCTTTATTTATTTTCTGTAGTAATGAAAATGTTCTAAAAATTAAAAAAAAATTAATTGTGGTGATGGATGCACAGCTGTATGATGGTACCGTGGGCAAATGATTGTACACTTTGGATCTTTGGATAATTGTATGGTATGTGAACAATCTCAATAATAAAAAAAAGTCACTTAGACATTTTGTCAATTTTCCTTCTCTTCCGCTATGGATGATCTAAGCCCAGTTTCGAAAACCACCATTTCTAATTCCTAGGATCCTAATTTAGAAGACAGAAATAATCTGTCAGTCCTTCTCATTCTGCAGCAGGTGGAAAGGAGACTGGAGTGTTCACCAGGACTCCGTCCCATCATAGCAGCAACATTAATTCCAGCAGCTGGAACTCACTGATCACTTAGTGTCCTTCAGGCTCTGTTCTGGGATTAGCTCCTTTAATCCCCATAGGATCCTGTGAGAACAGCACCCATTCCACCTCCGAGGAAAGTGAGTCTCAGAGAGATGGTATAACCTGCTGAGTCACAGGCAGTTGCTATTGATTGAGAGCCTACTGCGTACTGGGCTCTAGGCAAGGCTCAGAGAATTCAGAGATGAGTAAGACTGACACATTCTAAGGATGGTGTCTTAAGTGTCCTCTCCACTGTTACCTTGAGGGTGGGGCCGAGGTTTCTCCTGAGTCTCATTACAGAGCCACCACACAGTCTCAAAGGCCTGCACTGGGTGTAAGGAAGAATGGTGCCATGGGATCTCTAGGTAGTATTCTTGCAATGAGGGCTTTGGTTGTTTTTTGTGTTTTCTTTTTTTTCCTTACCATTCAGGAGTCAAATGGGAATGATTTGGAAACTGGTCTGGAGGAAAGAAGTGGGGGTGGGAGTGACTAAAATTACTCTGGTGACCATCTTCCTTTCCTAGCCCCAATCACTTTCTGAAGCCCCAGCCTTTGGATTCAGCTGCAAACATCTGCCAATGGCTCCCTCCCCTGCCCTGCACAAAGGGCTCCAAGTGGGTTCATACTGCAATTTTTTGGTCCTCCTGAGAAAGGAGTTGAAATCCCTCAAGTTTGTACCTATAGCCCATATAGTTTATAGCCCTAGTATAGTACAGGTTTTCACCCCATTTTCTGTTCTCTGGCCTCAAAAAAAGTTATAGTAGGAGACATTATTGATGGATGTGGAACACACCTGTATCTTTCCCAGCTTCTCCAGGCTCCACCCTTTGAATAAATTGCCATGTGCAATAGATCACTGTTGAATTACTGCAATCAAAAAACGTTTTAATTAAAAATCAACACTCAACCATTCTACAAAATACCCGTTCCCGTGAGTGGGGTGCAAGCCTCATTTATAAATTAAATGCTGAATTGTCTTGTTCTCTCTGTTTTGTAATAGCGCTTCAGAATTTGTAAACGTTTTACTATTCGTACTAAGGTTTAAGCACATCAGACCTGGAGAAATGTGCAGAGATGAGGTAAACTGTGTTGCTTTAGTTTTGATAATAGCAGGCTCGTGAATTTATCCAGGTGCTGCAAATAGATATTAAGTTGCTGTAGAGTTACTTTCCTGGGTTTATGTAAAACACTCCCAGACTTTCAGCTCATTTAAGGTAGATGGGGGTGGGGGGGAGCGCGGGTGTCACCAGCTCAGGCTGAAAATGTCTCTCCCAGCCCCTCCTCCTCCAGTTATGATTGACAGTCCTGATCACGTGAGGACTGCCTTGGGCTCTTGAAGGATTGTCTTTCCAATTCCCACTTAAGAGACCTGGACTTGGCTCTCATTTGCATTGAGCTTAACGTGCTCCTCTGTCGGGTAAAATTCTGTCTCTGCAGACCCTTGTAAAACTTTCGAAGTCAGGAAAATTTGTCTTTAGCGTTTTGGCCTCCTTTTTTGTAACTCAATCCCCTACAGTTCAAACTCTCCAGGGCCTAGGAGTTCAGTGGGTAGAGTTTTGAGAATCTGGTGTCAGGTTCTGTGTGTAGTGGGCGTGGCTCAGAGGCCCCTGTGGGTGCAGCCTCCTCCCAGTAAGATGTCAGGGAGGAGGTGCTTCTTCTTGGGCACTGCCTTCCTCGGCTTCCCACCTGCATTCCTGGGAACGACCAGAGAGGGCGCTAGTGGCATGAGCGTTGGGGTAGGAGAAACAGTGCCCCCTCCAGGAAATGGTAGGGGGCCCCAGCGCTGAGGCCCTGATTGGGTGCAGCAGGATGGGGGCGGGGCCTGCTTGTGTGGGAGTGGCCGGGGTGGGGCGGGGGTTCCCCGAGCCCCAGTCTCCTATGATGCTCAGTTCCCCGCTGGAGGTCTTTGCAGTGGGAACTTCTTGAGGCGTTGCAGCCAGGACTTTGGCGATGGCCGTGGCCCCTCAGACCTGGGCCGTGGTGAGCTCTGTGTGCCTTGGGGAGATTTGTGGTAGGTTTTAGTCCTGTGTACTCAGGAGGGAACAGAACCTTCCGCTGAGTTTCTTATCCTTTAATACACCCAACTGCGAGGGAATCTCCAGATCATCGATTGTAGAAATTATCTTACTTCCATGAACTGGATTAGGACACAACTGTTAAAAATGACTGATTAGCTCCAGGATGGCTGTATATTCCCATTTTTCCAGGGCAGTCCTGGTTTCTGTCTGTTGTTGTACCTTTCAGTGTCACCCTCTTTCACTCTTAAGAGTATCCTGATATGGACTTTATGTTACATGGTCAGGTCTAAGTGACTGAAGAACTTAGTAATTTAAGTAACAAAATTAAAAATGCACACAAAAAATAGGCTGTACAATCAGACACAGACATATATGCTTGTTCTGGGATGGCCTATCCATGTGGAAAGTGGATGTCTGGGAGGGGGTAGAACTGAGGGAAGAGGAGCTGGATGAGAGGGAGGCTTACCTTTAATTGTGCACCTTTTCAACATTTGATTTGTTGAATTAATAAAAATATTAATATGAACATGTGTTACCTTGTCATAAAATATACCTTAATAATAATAAAGATTATGGGGAGGGGTCTTGACAAGAGTTTGAAGTATGGCCTATCATGTAAATCTTGTCTCTCAGAAGGACATTCCAAGCCAATGGGACAAGATTTTGGGTTTATGTTCATGGGAAATATTAGTGTGTAATTTTCCATTCTTGTAATATCCTTAGGTGGTTTTGGTATTAGGGTAATGCTGACCTCATAGAATGAGTTAGGAAGTGTTCCCCCTGCTTCATTTTCTGAAAAAGTTTTTAGAGAATTTGTTTCATTTCTTCCCTAAATGATTGGTAGAATTTACCAATAAAATCATCTGAACCTGGTGCTTTCTTTTTTTGAATGTTATTACTTAGTCATTCAAAATTTTAATGGCTATAGGGTTATTCTGAGTATCTATTTGTTCTTGTGTGAGTTTTGGTAGTTTGTGTCTCTCAGGGAATTGGGCCATTATGTCTAAGCTATCAAATTATTGGACGTAAGGTTGTACATAGTCTTCCTTGAATATCATTTTAATGTCCGTGGAACCAGTAGTGCACCCTCTTCTATTCTTGATTTTGGTAATTTATATCATCTCTATTTATGTTTGTTTAGCTAGAGGTTTATCAGTTTGATTAGTCTTTTCAAAGAACAAATCGGTGTTTTTGTTGGGTCCTAAGTTTTCATTCCTAAGTGAGAAATGTTCAGGAGTGCAATTGCTGGGTTCTATGGTAAGTATATATTTATTTTTATTAAAAACTGCTATTTTTCAGAGTGACTGTACCATCTTACATTCCTACAAGCAGTGTATGAGAGATTCAGTTTCTTCTCACCAGCATTGGGTATTGTTTATTCTAATTATTTTAATATGTGTTGTTGTATCTTATATATCTTATAATGGTCTAATTTCTATTTTCTTGATGAGTAATGATATCGAACATCTCTTCATGTTCTTATTTCCCATCCTTATTTTCATTTGTATGAAACCTTTGTTCATATTTTTTGCCTATTTTTTAATTATGTCACTTTTTTTACAGTTGAATTTTATGAATTCTTTTTATATATTCTAGATACCAGTTCTTTGTCATATATGAGGTTACAAATATTTTTGCCCTGTCTGTAGCTTGCCTTTTTTTTTCTTGTATAACAATTATTTTTTTTTATTTTTTATTTTTTTAATTTTTATATTCATTTTATTGAGATATATTCACATACCATGCAGTCATACAAAACAAATCGTACATTCGATTGTTCACAGTACCATTACATAGTTGTACATTCATCACCAAAATCAATCCCTGACATCTTCATTACCACACACACAAAAATAACAAGAATAATAATTAAAGTGAAAAAGAGCAATTAAAGTAAAAAAGAACGCTGGGTGCCTTTGTCTGTTTGTTTGTTTCCTTCCCCCACTTTTTTTTTCCATTTTTATTGAGATTGTTCAGATACCATACAATTATCCAAAGATCCAAAGTGTACAATCACTTGCCCCTGGGTACCCTCATACAGCTGTGCATCCATCACACTTAATTTTTGTTCAATTTTTACAAACTTTTCATTACTCCAGACAAGAAATAAAGTGAAAGATGAAAAGAGAAAAAAAGAAAAGGAAACTCTAAACCTCCCTTATCCCTAACCAACCCCCCTCAATTGTTGACTCCTAGTATTGATATAGTACGTTTGTTACTGTTAATGAAAAAATGTTGAAATACTACTAACTGTAGTATATAGTTTGTAATAGGTATATAGTTCTTCCCTATATGCCCCTCTATTATTAACTTCTAATTGTATTGTCATATATTTGTTCTGGTTCATGAAGTGATTTCTAGTATTTGTACAGTTGATCATGGACATTGCCCACCATAGGATTCAGTTTTATACATTTCCATCTTTTGACCTCCAACTTTCCTTCTGGTGACATATATGACTCTGAGCTTCCCCTTTCCACCTCATTCACACACCATTTGGCGCTGTTAGTTATTCTCACATCTTGCTACCAACACCCCTGTTCATTTCCAAACATTTAAGTTCATCCTAATTGAACATTCTGCTCATACTAAGCAAGAGCATCTACATTCCTTCCACAAGGCAGGAGGGAGAGTCAAAGAAAGTAGAGAGGCAAAAGAAAGAGGAAACAAAAAAAAAATGACAGCTAGGAAGCAGCAAAAGGAAAAATAACCTTAAATCAAAGTAGAATAAAGAATCAGACAATACCACCAATGTCAAGTGTCTAACATGCCTCCCCTATCCCCCCCTCTTATCTGCATTCACCTTGGTATATCACCTTTGTTACATTAAAGGAAGCATAATACAATGATTCTATTAGTTACAGTCTCTAGTTTATGCTGATTGCATCCCTCCCCCAATGCCTCACCATTTTTAACACCTTGCAAGGTTGACATTTGCTTGTTCTCCCTCGTAAAAGAACATATTTGTACATTTTATCACAATTGTTGAATACTCTAGATTTCACCAAGTTACACAGTCCCAGTCTTTATCTTTCCTCCTTTCTTGTGGTGTCTCATATGCTCCCCATCTTTCTCTCTCAACCATATTCATAGTTACCTTTGTTCAGTGTACTTACATTGTTGTGCTACCATCTCCCAAAATTGTGTTCCAAACCACACACTCCTGTCTTCTATCACCCTGTAGTGCTCCCTTTAGTATTTCCTGTAGGGCAGGTGTCTTGTTCACAAAGTCTCTCAGTGTCTGTTTGTCAGAAAACATTTTGAGATCTCCCTCATATTCGAAGGACAGCTTTGCTGGATACAAGATTCTTGGTTGGCAGTTTTTCTCTTTCAGTATCTTAAATATATCACACCACTTCCTTCTTGCCTCCATGGTTTCTGCTGAGAGATCCACACACATTCTTATTAAGCTTCCTTTGTATGTAATGGATTGCTTTTCTCTTGCTGCTTTCAGGATTCTCTCTTTGTCTTTGACATTTGATAATCTGATTAAGTGTCTTGGCGTAGGCCTCTTCATATCTCTTCTGTTTGGAGTACGCTGCGCTTCTTGGATCTGTAATTTTATGTCTTTCATAAGAGATGGGAAGTTTTCATTAATTATTTCCTCTATTATTGCTTCTGCCCCCTTTCCCTTCTCTTCTCCTTCTGGGACACCAATGATACGTACATTACTGTACTTTGTTTCATCCTTGAGTTCCTGGAGACGTTGCTCATATTTTTTCATTCTTTTCTCCATCTGCTCCTTTGCGTGTAGGCTTTCAGGTGTTTTGTTCTCCACTTCCTGAGTGTTTTCTTCTGCCTCTTGAGATCTGCTGTTGTATGTTTCCATTGTGTCTTTCATCTCTTGTGTTGTGCCTTTCATTTCCATAGATTCTATTAGCAGGTTTTTTGAACTTTTGATTTCTGCCGTATACATGTCCAGTTCTCAGACCAGAACAGGCTCAGGTCCCGGAGGGAAGAAATATTCAGTATCTGGTTTCCCTGCGGGTGTGTCTTAGAAAATTGCTCCACCCTTTGATGCCTCAGGTCACTGTGCTTTTCTGCCCAGCAGGTGACGTCTGTTAGCCTATAATTCTTGACTGGTGTGAGGAGGTATGGCCGTGTTCCCCCAGGCTCTGGGGTCTGGTTCTGAATGGAAAGGGCCCCACCCCTTTCCTCCTAGAGAAGAAAGACCCCTCAGGTGGAGGTCATTAGCATTTCAATGGTCTCGCTCTCTGCTTGTGCTGTCTCCACCCTTCCCAGAGTCACAGCCCTGGAAACTGAAAATGACTGGGGCTTTCTCCACTGAGCCAAAAAAAGAAACAGATAGTCCCCTTCAGACCCAGTCCAAGGCGACCCTCTGGCTCTCCCAGGTCAGTCGTCACCCAAAGCCTCTGTCTGTTTTTTGGGGCTGCGTACCTGTAGTGAGCAGTTCACACTCGCTACTTAAAACCCCAGTTGGAGCTCAGCTGAGCTGTATTTGCTTGCTGGGAGAGAGCTTCTCTGTGGCACCACGTGGCTCCGCAGCTCGGGCTATGGGGGAGGGGGTCTCCCAACCTGGTTCCGCAGGTTTTACTTACAGATTTTATGCTGTGTTCTTGGGCATTCCTCCCAATTCAGGTTGGTGTATGATGAGTGGATGGTCTCGTTTGTCCCCCCGCAGTTATTCTGGATTATTTACTAGTTGTTTCTGGTTTTTTGTAGTTGTTCCAGGGGGACTATTTAGCTTCCACTCCTCTCTATGCCGCCATCTTGCCCGACTCTGTAGCTTGCATTTTCATCCTCTTAATGCTCTTTTGCATACCATTAGTTTCAAATTTTGGTGAAGACTAACTGATCATTATTATTTTTCATGGACCTCATTCTATGTACTCTCCCTCAAAAATCTGTTTCTATGGTCTCAAATATCAAATACGCATGATGATACCAAAATCTTTCTCTTGCCTACCCTGACAACTCCATTTTTTCCTCTTCCTCTCTCAGTTTCTTACCCCACATTCAATCCAGCAATAACTATTTCAAACATACGTAATACCTGATCACCTTACGTCTCTCCACCGGTACCACTCTGTTCAGACCTCTATCAACTCTTGCCTGGACTACTGCGATGGCTTCCTAACTATTCTACCTGCTGACCTTCTTGTCTTCAGCCAGAATGATTCTGTTAAAACCTAAGTCAAATCTTGTCCTTCTTTACTCCTTGCTCAACATCCCCCGTCCATTCCCAGCTCTCTCACAGTAAAATCCAAAGTTCTTACACTGGAATACAAGTCCCTTCACAACGTGTGCCCCAAATTTCCCCCTTTGCTCATGTCTTGCACTCACAGTTGCTCTCTACATTCCAGTGACAATAGCTTTCTAACTATTCTCAAGACACCAGATATCCTATGGCCTTGCATGTAGCTCATCTTCCTGTGCCCGGAATTCCCAGCACTCAGGTCTATCCCCCTGGCTCTCTCTACCACATCCTTGAAGCCTTTGCTCACATTCCACATTCCAAACAGGCCTACCCTGTCTACCCCGTTTAATTGAAATGGAAGCTGCTTGCTTCCACCAATATTGACTGCCCATAACTGTTTTTGCCTCCATAGCATTATTACCTTATAACATAATGGCATTTTTGCCATTGTTCATTTTTCCCCAGGTAGAATATAGGCAGTACTTTGTGTCTTTGTATCTAAAGGGAGTCTCTTATAGACAGAATATAGATGGATCATATTCTTTCGTCCATTCTGCCAATCTCTGCCTTTTAATTAGAGTTTCATTCATTCGTATGAAGTAATCACTGATAGGGAAGGATGCACTTACGCCATTTAGCTTTTTTTTCTATATGTCATATTTTTTCTTTCTCAATTCCTTTATTGCTGCCTTTTAAAAAAATTAGTTGATTTTTGCAATACCATTTTGATTCCTTTTTTCTTTCCTGTTCTCTCTATATATTTTTAGTTATTTTCTTAATGGTTACCTTGGAAATTAAATTGAACATCTTATAACAACCTGATTTGAATACTATCAACTTGGTTTGAATAGTATACAAACACTGTTCCTATAGGCCTTCATCCTGCCCTGTTTATATCATTATTGTCACATGTTACATCTTTATACATTGTGTGCCCATTAACATAGATTTAAAATTATTGTTTTATGCAGTTGCTTTCTAAATCACATAGGAGAAAAAGAGAAATTAGAAACCAAAAATAAAATAATACTGGCTTTTTAATTCACCTATGTAGTTACCTTTACCAGTGTTCTTTATCTCATCTGATGGCTCTGAGTTACTGTCTAATGTCCTTTCCTTTCAGCCTGAAGGACTTCCTTTAACATTTCTTGTAGGTCAAGTCTATAGGTAATGAATTCTTTCAACCTTTGCTTATCTGAAAATGTCTTAATTTCTCCTTTATTCTTGAGGGAAGATTTTTTGGTCTTTAAAATGGTTTTTATTTTGCATTACTGTTTTTAACCATTTTGATGATTTGAGGCTGTATGGGCCTGTTCCAGTTTGCTAGAGCTGCCATTATTCAAAATACCAGAAATGGATTGGCTTTTTTAAAGGGGATTTATTCGTTTACAAATTTATAGTTTTAAGGCCATAAAAGTGTTCGAACTAAGGCATCAACAAGAGGATACCTTCACTGAGAAAAGGCTGATGGCATCCAGAACACCTCTGTCAGTTGGGAAGGCATGTGGCTGGCGTCTGCTGTTTGTTTGGCCCCAGGTTGCATTTCAAAATGGCTTTCGCCAAAATATCTCTGGCCTTCTGTCTCTCTTAGCTTCTTTCAACTCTCTTCTTGGTTCTCCTGGGGCATTTCTCTCTAAGCATCTGGGAGTCCTCTCTTAGCTTCTCTGGGGCAAACTCTGGGCTTCATCTCTTAGCATCTCCCAATGTCTTTCTCTCTGCATCTCCAAGTGTCTGTCTGTGTTGGCTCTTGAGCTCTCTTAAGTACTCCAGTGAACTAATCAAGACCCACCCTTAATGGATAGGGTCCATACCTCCATGTAAATAATTTAATCAGTGGTCTCACCCACAGTTGGGTGAGTCACATCTCCATGGAAACACTCAATCAAAAGGTTCCACCCTAATCAAAAGACTAAGTCTTCCCCCACAATATTGCATTAAAGAACATGGCTTTTGTGGGGGACATAATAGATTCAAACCAGCACAGTATCCCAGAAGAACATGTTCTTAAATTTAATCCATTCCTGTGGGTGTGAACCTATTGTAAGTAAGACCTTTTGATGACGTTACTTCAGTTAAGTTGTGTCCCACATCACTCAGGATGGGTCTTAATCCTATTACTGGAGTCCTTAATGAGAGAATGGAATTCAGATGGAAAGAGAGAAAGCCACAAAAGCAAGATGCTTAAATGGAACCTGGAAGACAAGGAAGAGACCAGGAGACGCCGCCGTGTGCCTTGCCATGTGACAGAGGAACCAAGGATCACCAACAGCCAGCCCAGAACAGGACAGTCTTTAGTAGAAACCATCACCGTGATGATGCCTTGATTTGGACATTTTCCAAGCTTCAAAACTGTGAGTGAACAAATTCCCATTGTTTAAGCCGAACCACTTCATTGTATTTGCTTGAGCAGCCTAGGAAACTTAAAACATCCATTCATAGTAAAAGATTGAACAGAATGTACCAAAACATTAATGATTTTCATTTTCCTCTCTCTCTCATTTTTTAAACTTTTTATTTTGAAATAATTATAGGTGCTCAGCAAGTTGGAAAAATAGTTCAAAGAGGTCCTATGTACCCTTCACCCAGCTTCCCTCAATGGTGACACCGTATAGAGCTATATAGTATAATATATAAAACAAGAAAGTTGAAATTGGTACAAATTATTAACTCAACTACAGTCTTCATTCAGATTTCACCAGATTTTACATGTGTGTGTTTGTATGTATGTAGTTCTATGCAAATTTATCACATATATAATTTTGTGTTCTCATGTTTTAACAGCTTTACATAAGCATGTATTTTAATTAAAAAGAAATATTTATTGTTAATTTTTTTCTGAGATTCTCTCCCAGAAAAAAACACTAAATATATAAATTTATAGACACAAACATATATATTACTATATTACATTTTTAAATTTTTAAATACTTTCAAACATATAGGACAATTACAAAAATAATACCTACCTCATACAGTCTCCAACATACCCCTGCAGATACCCAGACACACCAGTTTTAACATTTTGCCACATTTTCCATATCACTCTATCTATGTATGCATCAATCTATCTTTATATATCCATCTATCTGTCTTTCTATCAATCCATTTTCTGAACATTGTGTGTTGCTTGTATACATCATGCTTCTTGAGCATTTAATACTGCTATGCACACTTCTTAAGAACAAAGATACTCACCTAACCAACCACCTTAAGGGTACTTATCAAGTTCAAGAAATTTAACATTGATATATAGCTTTCAGTCTATATTCCAACTTTTTCATATGTCCATTATTAGATCCTGCTCAGGATCATGTATTGCATTTAGTTGTCTGTGTCTCTTTGGTTGCTTACTCTTTTTTTTTTTTAATGTTGGGAACACGTATACAACATAAACTTTCCTGTTTCAACAATTCCCAAGCATATCATTCAGTGGGATTACTCATATTTACACCGTGTGGTACCCTGACTACTTTCATTATTAAAATTTTTCTATCTTTTCAAACAGATACCCTACACCCCTTACATATTAACTCCTCATTCCCCTACACCCCCACAGGAGAAGGGGTGGGAGTGGGGGTGTAGGGGAATGAGGAGTTAGTACCTAGCAACCTGTACTCTAATTTCTGTCTCTATGAGCATGTATTTTCTCTCATGGAGCTTAAATTTAACATCCTAAATCTTTAACACTCTCATTAGTTTAGATACCAACTTAACTTCAATGGTATACACAAATCTGTTACTATACCCCTCTGTCCCCCCGCCTTTATTTAGTATGCAAGTTAATAAATAGTTTGTCTACAGTTGATCAACAGAATACGGATATATGAGATTTACTTAAAGAAACAAGAACAAGACTTTAATCATAAAACATGAAGAAGATGAACAAGGATTTTGGGGGAAAATGGGGCATGGTGAAGTAGGATCTATAGACAGCAGTGGGCATCCTGCCTGCTCCAAGACTGAAGGGAAAGGGCCAAGGGTCTCCATCTCCAGTTGTAAGGACTTTGGCCACTAATAACCTCAAGCTACACAAAATGGGGGAGAAATCGCAGGAACAGATTGAGAATGGGATGTCATGTCTCTGGGGAGAGTAGACAGACTTGATGGGGAGCGTGGATGCACAGGAACAGCACCCTATGCTCCCTCAGAAGCTGACCCCCAGGGCAAAGCTGGATTCATGATCATCTCCCGTAATGATTACCCAAGAAACCAGTGAGAAAACGCATCAAAACCCAAAGAAGCAGATCCCTGGGGACTGATCAAGGGAACCTTTTCCTGCTGTCAGGTGAAGCAAAGTGAAGGTTTAAGGAGACTCATTCTCCCTTGCAAAGGTTACAGGAGGAGGATGCTGTCTTTCCTGCCCTCTAGCCAGTTTTGCTTCAAGGGAAACAGTGTCAGAGGCAGGAGAAGCCAAGTTGGCAATACGAATACACATCTCCTCCAGGCTCCACAGTGGAAATCTCACTGCAGAGGGTAGACCTTTGTCTTTTCTCATTCTGCTTTCCCTCACATCCACCTAGAGGTGTTGGGCCTCAAGTTGAGGAATGTAGAGATCAAGGGTGAGTTTGCATTATACCCCTAGATAGGAGAGAAACAAAGTCCAGGCTGGGGGAACGTGAACACTGGTGTTCTAGTTTGCTAATGCTGCAGAATGCAAAACACCAGAGATGGATTGGCTTTTATAAAACGGGGATTTATTTCGCTACACAGTTACAGTCTTAAGGCCACAAAGCGTCCAAGGCAACACATCAGCAATCGGGTACCCTCACCGGAGGATGGCCAATGGCCTCCGGAAAACCTCTGTTAGCTAGGAAGGCAGCTGGCATCTGCTCCAAAGCTCCGGCCTCAAAACGGCTTTCTCCCAGGACGTTCCTCTCTAGCAAGCTTGCTCCTCTTCAAAACATCACTCCCAGCTGCACTCCCTTTCTTCCCCCCAAGTCAGCTCATTTATATAACTCCACTGATCAAGGCCCACCCCGAATGGGCGGGGCCACGCCTCCATGGGAACATCTCATCAGAATTATCTCCCACAGCTGGGTGGGGCACACTCCAAGCAAATCTAACCAACACCAAAACTTCTGCCCCACACAAGACTATAAAGATAATGGCATTTGGGGGACACAATACACTCAAACTGGCACAACTGGCTACTTCTCAGGAAAGCTGTTCTTTCATGCCACGTTTCACTTACTAAGTCATAACATCAGGGATCCTAAACCATAGGAAATTGAACTTGTTCATGGCCCAGTAGTTCCTTATCCAACAAAGCCCTGAGCAAATGAGGAAGGACCCCTTGAGGGCTAAGCAGAAGTCAATTTGTTTGGACTAAAGGACTACATAGACATGCATCTAAACAGAGCACTGCTTTTAGTGGTGCTGGACTCTCCATTTACATTAATTGGATTCTTCCTGGGTGGGTCCTGGGGCTCTGACAGGAAGGAGGAGTGTACCTCTAAAAACCAGGATTATCCTAAGTGATGCTTGGGTCACATGGTGACCATAGTGTGCTCTGGCTGGAGGGGGCTGCATGTGTTCAGGGCCAAGCTTCCTTCCTAGATGTTTGTGGTGCCAGGGGCCTAATTCGTGCCTGCACTAGTGCTGAGTGCTACAGAGGGGATATTGGACCTCAGGTATTCTCTCTGCTCCCAAAGCACATGTGAGTTTCTGAAAGCCCCAACATGGAAGGATCTGGGGTTCTGGGGCCGAATGTTGACCAGTGCTGCCAGTTGTCAGATCTAACATTGTTCACAGCACTGGACAGGGAGGTGGCAGCATAACCTTTAATTTTTTGTTCAAAACTGGATATTTTGAATATTACAATGCTTCTAGTTGTGGATTGTACTTGCTCATTTAATGGCTTTTCTAAATTATTTTTGTAAAGACTGTAATCTTTGTTATGTGGTCAAAGAAGTTTATGTTCTATTAGCTTAGTGGCCAGCTAGTGATTTGATGGAGATTTTATTCTAAGCCTGGAACCAAAGGGGAAAAAAGAAAACTTCTCCTGGTCTTTCCACATTGGTTCTGTGTCAGGGTGGTTAACCAGGCCATTTACCACTCTGTCTTAACTGTCACATACTGCTTATGTGGAGTTAAATGTCAGCTTAGGGTTTTCTCAGGTGTCTCTGAGCATGCATCCAGCCCTGGGCATGCAATGACCTTCTGGAATCCCAGATAGATGAAGGAGCTTCTCAAAGCCCTGATTACCCACATATCTCCTCCCCCAGAGCATTTCTTTCTTTCTATGCTTTTTTTGTCTGTCAGTTTTCCCCATCTAATATCCTTTGTCACAGGCAGCTATGGGTACTATATTTGCCTCTAAATATTTTTGACAAACATGATCTGGGAGACCACTCTAGGTCTGAGGACTCTCTAAGGTTGGTGAAACAAAGGCAAGAACCCAAACCAATCCCTCAAGGAGTCACCAGACAGGTTAAAATACACAATTCTTTGAGAAGGACATCTGTATTTTCCCCTCTGGCACCCCCAAGCCACACCAGGAAAATAGGACACCATCCACATAGCCACTGCTAAAGTTGAGGAATGGGGATGGTAGACAGATAAGTTAATATACCATCACAGTGTCTTATTGGAATTTAGTGCTTCTTTCTTTATTCTGCATTTGCTTTGTTGGTTCAGTGTCAGAGCTCTGCAAAGGTTGATTCTGACTGTATTTGTCAGCTTCACCCAGAGTCAGGACCCTTTTGTAGAGAAATGGCATTTTGAAGTTCTCTATTACACCAGTTGGGTGACATCACCTGTTCTCAATGATTTATATTTTCAAGACAAATGATTTACTTGAAATACATCATGTTTTTTGCCTGTTAACATGGCTGCTGCTGCAATTGTGTAAGATTCATTACAGGACTGGGGCTACTATTTTCTTGGTTTTTCCTTTATGCTTGCAATATTAATATTTTCAATCTTTGGCTTTGTTTCAGGCACTGCATTAAGGGACTTGCATATTATGATGAAAGTAATATAATGAAATTAGATTATTACTGCTGTAAATCCACAAATCCAGGCACAAGTATAACTTGTATAACAAGTATAACACATGCCCAAACCCCAAATACTGGTGAGTCAGATTATATCTCCTGAATGAGGACTCAGGGAACCAGTGTCAGACTATATATTAATAATAGCAAAACTTAACAATGTCTCTGTTTTCTTGTTAAATATGAATATAAGTTGAATTTCCAGTATTTCCACAAATCACAGGATTGATCACCATGTGTAATGTGGACCAGAGCTGCTCAAACTGTGCTCCACTTTCCAAGGTATACATCGGCATGAATGGTCTTGAATACCTCCTGGTGCATCAAACAGTGGCATAATTAGATA
The DNA here is from genome assembly GCF_015220235.1 of Choloepus didactylus. NCBI lineage: Eukaryota > Metazoa > Chordata > Mammalia > Pilosa > Megalonychidae > Choloepus > Choloepus didactylus. Next base: position 22,101,317 of record NC_051329.1, on the reverse strand, counting down.
TTCCTTCAGTCACATCACATAAATGCCTCCTGGTCAAGAAAATATTTCCAATAAAATTTTATACCTTGCTTAATAATTATTTATTAAAATTTATAATATACTTTTGTTGTTTTGTGTTCTAACAATAAATTTACTACAACCCAATCCTGAAGAAAATTTTTCTCACCTACTCAAGAACACAAGTCCATGAATCTCCTCACCCATACACACAAGTACCCCCCCCCAAATATATAAACACATATATTGTCAATTCTTCCATCTACTGAGTTATTCCATCAACATACAATCATGCTTTTATTTCTCCTTCTTATAGAAACATTCTGTAGACCTTCTCCTTTCCCTCTCATATCACCTTAATTTCCCATTACCCATTGACAGTGAAAGTCTTCAGAGAGCTGTCTGTACTCATTGGCTCTAATTCAGATCATTTGTCCTTTAAACCTTGGCCAATTATGCTTTAACTTCTTAATTCCATTGAAATTGCTCTTGTAAAGCTCCCAGTGACCTCCTCGGGGTTCAATACCATGGTTAAGTCTCAGGCTTCTCCCTGTGCAGTCGGGAGCATTGATTCCGTGGTTCACTCTGCCCTTGACACTCCCTCTTCATTGGCTTCCAGGGCACCTACTTTCCTGGTTCCCTTCTACCTCCTTAGCCATTCCCTCTCTGTCCCTTTGCAGTTGGCTCCAGTATCTGTGGCCTCTCTATGTTGGAGGACCCTAAGGCGCAATCCTTGATCCTCTTCTCTCCTCTTTATATACACACATCCTTGGTGCTCTTGTGCAGTCCAAAGGCTTTAAATGCCTTCAAACACTGTCAACTCTGAAATTGCTATTTCAGCCCACATCTCCACCCCAGGTTCCAGAATCCCATCCACCATCTCCACCTGGCTTTCAAACAGACAATTCAGTCTTAACATTTCCAAAGCTGAACTCCCGACCTTCCTGCCCCAAAGTACCCACGTGCATTCTTCCCATTTCTATTCATAGAAAATCCATCCTTTCAGTCAGGACAAAAGCCTTGCTGTCATCCTGCACTGAGTCTCTCACATCCCACATCCAAACTGTCAGTCAAGTGTCGGAAACCTTCTCACCACTGCCACTGCAACCACTCTGGTCCTGAACCTCCAACATTTCTTGCCTGAATTACTGTAATAGTCTCCTCACTAGTCTCCCTTGTCCTACTATTGCCTGACCCCCACCCTCCAGAAAGTGTGTTCTCAACAGAGCTGCCTGAGTGACTCATTTAAAAACTTCATTCAGATCCTGTTTTCTGCTGAGGATCTTCCAGTGGATCACATCTCAGTCAATGACCCCCAAGGTCCTGCCCAGTTTGGGTTCCACAGCATCTCTCTGACCCTTCTCCTCTTACCCTCCTGTCTCTGCCTCCACTCCCTGTAGAGGGCCTCCTCACTGCTGAGCACACACTCCAGACATGCCTCTATGCTCAGCCTTTGCACCTGCTGGTCCTCTCCCTGGAATGTTCTTCCCCCAAATGTGCTTGTCTCTTGTCCTCACCTCCTTTAAGTCTGTACAAATGTTTCCTTCCTAGGAAATAAATCCCATTTAAGCTTCAGCTTCTTCCCTACACTCCTGATCCCCTTCTCGGCTTTATTTTTCTCCTTCAAAATACATTAACACTGCCTTTTGCATAACATGATTCATTTATTTACCATGTGTTTCCTCCTCCTAGAATGAGGTGGGGGTTTCCTTTTTTGTTTGTTGTTTTGTTTGTTTCCTTTCCTGACTGTTTCTCTAGCATGTAGAACAATACCTGGAAGGAATACTGTGAGTATTCAACCAAACATGTTGAGTGAATGCATTTATCTCATTTTGTTATTCCAAGCATCACAATACCCAACTAAAACTTACTCTGCAGCCCTCACATTTGCCCTCAAACTTCCCACACTTTGTTCTTCCACATCAACCTCCAACCCAAGCTGACATTAAAGGCATCTTCCTATCAATATGGAATCAAGGTCATCTCCATGAACCCTTTTTTCGTTCTCCATTCTTTTGGTTTTCAAAGTCTTTTAACTAGGCTTTTCTACCTTATGCTAGAGTTATTTTTGTATATATCTCATCCTTCCTATGCAATTTTCATTTACTAAAGAGAAAATCAAGCCTTATATTTTGTAGAGAATTTTTTTCATCCTCTACAACACCCACAGCCTCTTTAAAAAATATTTGTGAGAAATTTCAAATATATACAAAGGAGAAAGTATCATATAATGAACCTGCATTACCCTACATCCACCTTCTCCTGTTATCCATATATTGCCAAACCTGTTTCACTATACCTCCCAACCCTCTACCTATTACTGGTGATTTCTGACAGCTTTATAGAGATATCATTTACATAACTTTTAATTCTCCCATTTCAAGTGTACAATTCAATGAGATTTAGTAAATTAAAATTTATGTATTACCACAACACAATTTTAGGACATTTCTATCAGGCCAACAAGTTTCCCCAGTGTCAGTTTGAAGTCAATTCCTGCTCCCACTTCCAGGCCCAGGCAATCACTGATATGGGTTTTGTGTTTATAGATTTGCTGTTTCTAGATATTACAGATAAATTGAATGATACAATGTGCAGGTTTTTGGGTTTGGCTTCTTTTAATTAGTATACTGTTCCTAGGGAGTCCTTCTTCTTCCTGCCTTTCCTCAGCTGTGGAGTAATGTTGGGGACTGCAGGGGCAGCTGGCAGAGGAGCAGTCCCTGCAGCAGGCAGGGGGAAAGGACCGGGAGGCTGTGAGGTGCTGCAGTCTGGGGTGGCCTCAGTCTTACCCCTACCCCCACCCCCCTGTACACTGTTGATGCTCTGCAGCTGCTTCCTTCTCTGCATCTAGATCCTCAGCAGTGACTCGGTTACCTAGCCCGGCAGCATCAGAGGGTCTCCTTGCCTACGTGGCAGCAGAGGAACCTTGTGTTTACGGGCCTGGTACTGTCAAATGGGGTAAACAATTAAATTTCTGTTTCTGCCCTGTATATATCTCATCCTTCCTATGAAATTTTATTTTACGAAAGAGCAAATCAAGCCTTGTATTTTGTAGAGATTTTCTTTTCATCCTCTACAACACCCATAGCCTCTTTAAAAAATATTTGTGAGAAATTTCAAATATATACTTACTCTGGGCTACCAAGGAGGCTGAGGTGCTGGACCTATGGCTGAACTCGTTCACCTTCTTTGTAGACCTCTGGGGCAGCCGGAAAGGCTGTGGGAAATCTCAAGTGGTGCTGTAAAAGCTCAGGATGGCGTTTCTTTGGTGCATAAGCTCATGTCAGAAGTCTGGGAGTTCTGGATGGAGATGCTTTCTGAGCTTTTTTTTTTTTTTTTTTTGAGTTGAGGCGTCTCTTCAGAGGCTCAGGCCTGGGCAGGAGGGAGGAGGGGCCTCCACTCATCCCAGGGTCCTAGAAGCACACTCCACACTCCCACTGCCATGCTGGGGGTGAGGGCGTGGGGGGTGGGGTGGGGAGGATGGGGGTGCATCTCTGATTGCCCCGCCTCTCCACGACTACTAGGGCCTCCTCCTGCCAAGCCAGCTATTTTCCACCTTCTCCCATGATCCTGAACATAATCTTGTCTGCACCCGTATCCTGGGCCCATCTGGGTGCTGCGAGAGACAGCGGCGAGGGGCAAATCTTGCCCAAGTAGAGTAGAAGCAGAAGTGTAAGGTCAGGTCCCTGGATCAGAGAGGCGCTCTGAGCGGTCTCCTTTATCAGCCAACTCGGCGAAAAGCACACGGGCGGGAGCATCTCTGGAACACGTGAGCAAAGGATGGACGCGCCTGCGCAAAGCGCAGGAGGTCAGGAGGGCACGCAAGGAATCACGGGAAACGAGCGGGCGCCAGAGCAGTGTGAGGAAATGTATAAACAAAGGCCGGGTTCTCTGGTGTTTCCGAATATAATGAAAGTATTTGGCGTGAGGGAGATGAGCTTATTGGCAGGGAAGGGGCTTCCTTTCCCCCTGCCCAACCCTGGAGCCGTCGGGGGAGTGGGTGGGTGCGTGGGAGGGTCCCACCTGCCCGCAGGTCGGTTCCTGCTGAGGTGCAGGGCTCCGGGCTCCGGGCTCCTGCCCGAGGCTGCGGCTTTGGTGTCAGGCCTGGGAGGGCACCTGCACCTGCCCCTTCCCCCGGATCCTGGAGGGGGGAGCCCCTCAGAACAGAAGTGCGGTGCCGCCCCGTCCTGCTGTTGGGGTGGCGGCCACGGGGCCAGGCCCGGCAGGCTGGGGGAGAGGGACGGCCCGCGTGACGCAGCTGTCGCCTCCTAGGCCGCCAGCCAAGAGGAACCAGAAACTGGTACGTGAATGTTCTCAGCTGCGTTCTTCACAGCTCCTAGATAGAAGATGCTTCCGGTTATTGGGGCTTTTCAGTTTTTCTTGAGTTTTTTTTTTGTTGTTTTTTTTTTAGTGAATTTTTAATCATTCTTCTGTCCTGGGAATATTACAATTTATACCCATCATTTCACGAGTCCAAATAGTGTTAGAGGACTTACAGCCTCCCCACTCATTATGGTCTAATTGTTATATGCATTACTCTACATGATATAATTTTTGCTTTCAAAAGCCACTTGTATATTAAAGAATTTAAGAGGAGGAAAATAGGCTATCTTATTTATCTGAATGCTAATCGTTTCTACTGCTTTTCCTTCATTCCTGATGTACTAAGCTTCCCCCTTGTATCAGTTCCTTCCTGCTGGAGAGTATTAGGCTGGCTGGTGATGATTTCTTAGTTTTCCTTCATCTCCATCTTTCTTTTTCTTTTTCAATCCTTCAGGATATTTTTGCTGCATATAAAATTCTGGATGATAGTTATTTTCTTTCAGCACTTTAAGATATTGTTCCACTCTCTTTTGGCTTCTATTTTTTGTGTGTGGTGAGAAAGCATAGGCCTTCAAATTATTATTCCCTTAAATGTAATGTGTCATTTTTCTCTGACTACTTTAAGGATTTTTTCTTTATCGTTGGTTTTCAGTAGATTGATTATGATGTCAGGGGGAAGTTTTCTGATCTTCTTGAATTGGTATTTCATAAATTTGAAAGGTTTTCATAAATTTTTCCTCAAATATTTTCCTGAACCAACCTCTATCTCCCTTCCTTCCAATGGCAGGAATATTGGAACATTTGATATTGTACACACATCTCTGAGGCTCTGTCCATCTTTGTTTACTCTTCTTCTCTTTCTTCTCTTTCTCTTTCTTCTCTTTCTTCTGCAGATTGTATTATTTCTATTGATCTGTATTATTTCTATTATTTCTAAAGACCACTGACTCTTTCTTGTGTTCTCTGTATTCTGCTATTGAGCCCATTGTCTTGGTGTGCCTGAGCTGCTATGACAGATACCACAAATTGGTTTGGCTTAAACAAAGGGAATTTATTGGCTCACATTTTTGAGACTAAGAGAAGTCCAAAATCTAAATATTGACAAGGCTTGCTTTCTCCCCAAAATCTGTAGTGTTCTGGTGCTGGCTGCAGGCAGTCCTTGCAGTTCTTTGGGTTTCCCATCCTATGGCGATATCCTCTTCTTCTTTCTGCTATTGCAATGTTTTCTGACTTCCAGCTTCTGGCTCTGTACAAAGCCTCCAAGAATACAACTTATGACCCATCTTCATTCAGTTGGGCTACACTAAAATAATGTTTTCAAGAGGTCCTGTTTACAATGGGTTCACACCCACAGAACTGAGGATTAAGATTAAGAACATGTCTATGTGGGGTACATAATTCAACTTATAATATCCACCCAGTTTTTGTATTTTTATATTGTATGTTCAGTTCCAAAACTGAGGCTGTGGTATATTTTTGTATTTAGGTGAAATTCACATAATATTTAATTTACCACTTTAGTGGGTACAATTCAGTGGCATTTAATATATTCACAAGGTTGTGCAACCATCAACTTGGATTCTTCCCCATCTTCAGAGGGACTGTTGTTCCTTGTTGTGGGCTGTAGTTGCTTATTTACTTTTTGACTTTTTGTTTAGTAATTTTTCTAAAACTTTTATGAAAAACTCTATTCATTGTTATTGTGGTCTCTGAAGTTTTGGTTCCTTTAACTTACGGTCAGTGATGGTTTGACAGAGATTTCCTTAAATGCTTAGAGTAAAAAAAAAATGAACGAAAAAAATCCTCTCCAGGTCTTTGCAGATTGGCTCAGTAGTGGGGCCCTCCATAAATGCTTAGCCATCCCATTTGCAACTCTGCCTCAGCCTTCACTTGCTGCCTATGCTGAGCCTAAAGAGCAACTAGAGGTGAAGGCTAAGGGTCTTCTCAAGAGTTTATCCGAGCATATGTACTGCTCTGGGTTAAATTCCATGTTACATACAGGAGCTTTTACAGTCCTTACTCCCCAAAGTAACTCTCTCTTTAAATTTTCCTCTCAGGCTTTCAGCACATCTGTTGTTTGTCCCAAATGTAATCTTTTGTCCCAAGCCACAGTGGCTCCTTCATTTGCCTTTCAATATTTTGTAGGAACAGCCTCCGTTTAGCCACTTGTCCACCGAGAGAGAATCCCATACTAGGTGAAACAAAGGCAAGTACCTTGTGCCAGTCCAGACTGGCTAAAACAGACATTTGGAATTCCTTGGGAACAAGGTGTGCTCCGCTCCCTTGGGAGCCACATGCCCACACCAGGAACCCAGGCTGCCGTCTTCAAAACCACCACCAAGCAGGAGTAGAGGGTAGGGCAAGGCAAAGTTAAAGGGTATACAGTTCTCCCAACGTGTTTAAGTCACACTTATTTTGATTCAGCAGTCACTTGTTTGCTGTAAGCATTTGACAGTTTTCAGGGATGCCACAAGGTTGGTTCTTACGGCTTTTGCTTTTTCTCGCTACTGTGGAAGGACAGGCCCACGGAGCTCCCTACTCCGCCATTTTCACTAACGTCATCTGTGGTATAATTTTTGCTTTCAAAAGTTATACATATATTAGAGATTTTATGGGAAGAAAATAGGCTGTCATGGTAAGAAACTTACCATTTCTTTATTTTTCCTTTATTTCTAAAATTCTAATTTCCATCTTGTATCATTTCCCTTCAGCCTGAATAAATTCCTTTACCATCTTTTTAGAGCAAATTGTCTGATGATGAATTCTCTTAGTTAAAGTCTGTCTTCTCCATCTATCTTTGTTTTGATTGTTGCTGTTGTTTTGTTGTTCTGTTTTCCTTTTTGCCTTCAGTCTGTAAGGATATTTTTGCTGCACATAGAATTCTAGGCTGGTAGTTCTTTTCTTTCAGCTCTTACAAAAATGCTTTTCCAGTCTTACCTGGCCTCTTTGTTTGTTGATGAGAAGTCATAGGCCTTCAAACTGTAATTCCTTTATGTGTCATTTTCCTCTGACTGCTTTTAAGATTTTTTTTTTTTTTTCATTTTTGGCTTTCAGCAGATTGATTAATACGTGTCATGGTGAGATTTTCTGAGATTCTTATATCTGTGTTTTACAAATTTGGGAATTTTTCAGCCACTTTTCCTCATATTTTTCTGCACCTCCTTTAGGCCTTCCAAAGGCATGAGGGTTACAAATTTTGGTATTGTCCCACGTATTGCTGAGGCTCTGTCAATTCTTGTTCCCTCTTTTTGTCTTTCTTCTGCAGATTGTGTTTTTTTTCTATTGATCAGTTCTTCAGGCACATCAACTCTTTCCCGTGTTTTCTCCATTCTGTTATTGAGCCCATCCAGTTAATTTTTTGTCGGATATTTCATGCTTGGTTCTAAAATTTCCATTTGCTTCTTTTCCATAGTTTCTGTTTCTCTGCTGAGAGCTTGTATTTTTCCCTTTGTTTTAAGAGTACTTACTTTACCTCATTGAGTATGATTATAATATCTACTTTGTTGAGAATTCCTTTATGTAGGTGGGTCATTTCAGGTTTGGATCTGTTGATTGTCTTTCCTTTGAGAATTGCTAAGATTTTCCTAGTTCTTTGTATGTTATGTTGTGTAATTTTGGATGGAATCCTGAAAACTTTATTATATTTTTTATACATTTTTATTGTGAAATATAATGTATATGCAGAAGAGTGATAATTTTCAGAATACCATTAACAAGTAGTTATAGAGCAAATTTCAAAGTATGGTATGGATTACAGTTCCACAATTTCAGATATTTTCTCCTAGCAGTTCTAATACATTAGAGACTAAAAAGAAGTATCTATATAATGATTCAGTAGTCATGATCATTTTTTAAATCCTATCTTTATTTGTTAAATCCTATCTTCTCTGTTACAACTCTTCCCTATCATTTGAGCATTTTCTCAATGTTCAGGGATATTTGGGCCATAACTATTCTAACTTCTTCATGTTGAAAAGAGATGTCAAAATTATGGGGTAGGGTGATGCAACTGGTTGATGTTCTTGGAGGGACTAGTACTTCTAGATTTCAGTGCTTATCTGGCATAGGAACAATCTGGAGGTTTTAAGTTTTTGATAAATAAAGTTAGTGAGTGAAACTGTTACAGAGTCTCAGCTAGACCCCTGGGTATTCTTTAGGGTTCTCAGAAATACTGTTGGTTGGGGCTTGGCATATCATGGCAATCTGCAACATCTAGCTGAAACTTACATAAGAGTAACCTCCAGAATAGCCTCTCAACTCTATTTGAAATCTCTCGCCACTGGAACCTTATTTTGTTACGTTTCTTTTCCCCCTTTTGGTCAAGAGGGCATTGTCAATCCCATAATACCAGGGCCAGGCTCATTCCTGGGAGTCTTGTCCCAAGTTGCCGGGGAGACTTACACCCTGGAAGTTATGTCCCACCTGGGAGGAGAGTAATGAATTTATTTGCATAGTTGGGCTTAGAGAGAGAGGGGCCGCATCTGAACAACAAAAGAGGTTCTCTGGAAGTGACTCTCAGACATAATTATATGTAGACTTAGCTTTCCCATTACAGAAATAAGTTTCTTAAGAGCAAGCTTCAAGATCAGTGTCTTGGCTTGTTGAATTGGGAATCCCTAATCCTTGAGAGAGTAACAGGAATTTCCCAGGTGGGTTAGTATAATAGTTCCATATGTTTTTCTCCCATCCCTCAAGGGACATTGCAAATACTTTTTTATTATCTGCCTAACATACTCTGCAGTGTATCAGTATATCACATTAAGCTATACAGAATTAAAGGATCTCATTCTCTATTCTAGGCTCCATATGTTTAGGTTGTTTAAATGAACTGGCCTAGCAGGTTAAGTTAGATTGTGTGCTACAGAAACTTTAAATTTTATACAAAATAAACATATCTTCCTTTGATCTCACACAGAAGGTGAAGTTTTAAATTACAGACAATATCAGCCTTTACCCTGTATTCTGATTTACCTTCATCACAACCTGATCAGTTTCATTCATGTGTCTAATTGAAGTCTGATCTCTCTTTCTGCTTCTTTAACACTTTGTTGTATGAAGTAATGCTGATGTTTAGAGCTGCAGAACTCTAACTCTGAGTCTTATGTGTTGCACAGATACCCAGAGTTCCAGGGAAATACCAGATTACACACATAGAGCACAGCATCTCACAATTTAGAAATAACACTTATAACTCAGGAATAAACATGACTGCTGTAAGAGCTTACAATCTATGCCTTAATTTTCTTATAAGTATTTTCCAAATGAGATGATACAATATTCAACCTTCTGTTTCTGGCTTATTTTGCTCAACATAATGTCCTCAAGGTTCATTCACCTTGTTACATGTCTCACGACTTCTTTCCTTTCTGAAGCTGCACAATATTCCATCATATGTATACACCACAGTTTCCCTTCCACTGTTCTGTCAATTTACCCTTCAGCCACCTCCATCATTAGCTATCATGATTAATGCCACCTTAAAGATCAGTGTGAAAATGTCTATTTGAGACCCTGCTTTCAGTTCTTCAGAGTATATTTCTAGTAACAGGATTGCCTAATCATATGGCGACCCTATATTTAGTCTCCTGTGGATCTGCTGTATTACCCTCTGGAGGGGCTGCACCATTCTGCTACCCTACCAACATTGAATAGGTATACCTCTCTCTCTGCATTTGCTCTAGTACTTGAATCTATCTGTATGTTTATTTATTTTGCATCTGCAGATTTTGTTGAGATACATTCCCATAGCATATATTCTATCCAAAATAAACAGTGTCTCACAGTATCCTTACTTAGTTGTACAATCATCTTCACTCTTAATTTTAGAAAATTTTCATTGGTCAAAAGAGAAAAATAACAGATAGACACAGCCACACCAAAGAGAAAACCCCAAATACCCCATAACTCTCATCACCCCCAATTATTTGCCCCTAGTATTGATGTGGTACTAGTGAGATATTCCTGTTAAATATAGTCCATAACATGTAACAGGTAGTTTTCCCTATTATTAACTCTTTGTACAAGTGTCATACTTATACAAAGTATGACATGAAGTAGTTCGTGCAAGAACTTATTTATATTTGTAGTGCTAATCAGTGAGATACATGACTTTAAACAACCCCTTTCAATTGTATTCACCTTCAATATGGCACTATTACTTATGATGCCCCTAACAAAGTACCATCACCTCTATCCATTCCCATACATTTAAAGTTCAACCTCATTAACAAGTTTGTGTATGTTAGGTAACTGCTCCCCCTGCTCTACCTTCTTTCTATCTCTAGGTCCCCTATATTCTACATTTTAAGACTCTTGAGTTTACATTTTGTAGGGGATTCATATTAGTGAAGTTATACAATACCTGCCCTTTTTTTTTATGGCTTATTTCACTAAGCATTATGTCCTCAAGATTCATCCAAGTTGTCACATGCTTCAGGACCTTATTCCTTCTTACAGTTGCATGTATTCCATTGTACATAAATACCACATTTTGTTTATCCACTCATCTGTTGATGAACACTTGGATTATTTCTGTCTTTTAGCAAATGTGAATAATGCTGCTGTGAACATTGGTATGCAAGTGTCTGTTCATATCACTGCTTTCAGATCTTCTGGATATATACCAAGTAATGGAATTGCCAAGTCATAGGGCAACTCAATATTTAGTTTTCTGAGGAACCACCAAACTGTCTTCCATAATGGCTGGACCATTATACAGTCCCATCAGGAGTGAATAAATGTTCCAGTTTCTCCACATCCTCTCCAACAGTTGTAGTTTCCTGTGTCTTTAACGGCAGCCTTTCTTACAGGAAAAGATGATATCTCATTGTGGTTTTGATTTGCATATCCCTAATAGCGAATGAAAATGAACATCTTTTCATGTCTTTTTAGCCATTTATAATTCTTCTTCAATAAAGTGTCTATTCATATATTTTGCCCATTTTATAATTGGGTTGTTTTTTTGTTGGGTTGTAGGATTTTTTTATATATACTAGATAGCAAACCCTTATCAGATATACAATTTCCAAATATTTTCTCCCGTTGAGTTGGCTGCCTCTTCACCTTTTTGACAAAGTTCTTTGAGGCACAGAAGCATTTGATTTTGAGGAGTTCCCATTTATCTAGTTTTTTTCTTTCACTGCTTGTGCTTTAGTATAAGGTCTAAGAAGCTATCTCCTATTGCCAAGTCTTGAAGATGTTTCCCTATATTTTCTTTTAGGAGTTTTATGGTACTGGCTCTTATATTTATGTCTTTGATCCACTTTGAGTTAATTTTTGTATAGGGTGTGAGGTAGGGGTCCTCATTCATTCTTTTGGATTTGGATATCCAGTTCTCCAAGCCCCATTTGTTGAAGAGGCTATTCTGTCCTAATTCAATGGATTTGGGGTCTTGTCAAAAATTAATTGACCATAGATCTGTGGGTCTATTTCTGAACTTTCAATTTAATTCCGTTGATCAATATGTCTGTCTTTGTGGTAATACCATGCTGTTTTGACCACTGTGGCTTTATAGTAAGTTTTAAAGTCAGGAAGTATAAATCCTCACACTTCCTTCTTTTTTAGGACATTTTTGGCAATTCAATGCCCATTTCCCTTCCAAATAAATTTGATAACTAACTTTTCCAAGTCTGCAAATTAGGTTGTTGGAATTTTGATTGGTATTACGTTGAATCTGTAGATCAATTTGGGTAGAACTGACATCTTAACAACATTTAGCCTTCCTTTCCATGAATATGGGTTATCTTTCCACTTATTTAGGTCTTTGATTTCTTTTAGAAAAGTTTTATAATTTTCTGTGTAGAGGTCATTTGCATCGTTTGTTAAGTTTATTCCTAGATACTTGATTCTTTTAGTTGCTATTGTGAATGGAATTTTTTTCTTGATTGCCTTTTCCATTAGGTCATTACTGGTGTATAGAAAAATTACTGATTTTTGGCATTAATCTTGTATCCTGCCACTTTGCTGAATTTGGCTATTAGCACAGGTAGCTTTGTCATAGATTTCTCAGGATTTTCAAAATACAGGATCATGTCATCTACAAATAATGCGAGTTTTATTTCTTCCTTTCTGATTTGGATGCCTTTTATTTCTTTTTCTTGCCTAATTGCTCTAGCTAGGACTTCTATCACAATATTGAATAGTGGTGACAGTGGGCATCCTTGTCTCATTCTCAATCTTAGAGAAGGCTTTTAGTCTCTCACCATTACATATGATGCTGGCTGTGTTTTCATATATGCCCTTTATCTTGTTGAGAAAGCTTCCTTTGATTCTTACCTTTTAAAGTGTTTTTATCAGAAAAGGATGCTGAATTTTGTCGAATGGTTTTTCAGTGTCTGTTGAGATTCTCGTATGATTTTTCCCTTTCAATTTGTTAACGTGTTGTGTTACATTGATTGATTTTCTTATGTTGAACCACCCTTGCATGTCTAGAATGAAACCTACTTGGTTGTGGTGTATAATTCTTTTAATGCACCTTTGGATTTGATTTACAAGTTGTTTCTTTGTTTTTTTGTTTTTAGAATTTTTGCACCTACATTCATCATGGAGATTGGCCTGTAGTTTTCCTTTCTTTTAATATCTTTATCTGATTTTGGTATTAGAGTGATGATAGCTTCATGAAATGAGCTAGGTAGTGTTCCTTTTTGTTCATTTTTTTGAAAGAATTTGAGCAGGAATGGTGTTAGTTTGTTTTGAAATGTTTGGCAAAATTCTCCTCTGAAGCCACCTGGCCCTGGGCTTTTCTTTGTAGGAAGGTTTTTGATGACTAATTGAATATCTTTGCTTGTGATTGGTTTGTTAAGGTCTTCTATTCCTTCTTGAGTCAGTATGGGTTGTTCATGGGTTTCTAGGAAATTGTCCATTTCCTTTAAGTTGTCTAGTTTATTGCATACAGCTGTTCATAGTATCCTCTTATGATTTTTTTTATTTCTTCAGGACCCATGGTAATGACTCATCTCTCATTTTTTATTTTATTTGCATCCTTTCTCTTTTTTACTTTGTCAGTCCAGCTAAGGGTTTGTCAATCTTGTTGATCTTCTTAAAGAATCAACTTTTGGTTTTATTTATTCTCTCTATTGTTTGTTTGTTTGTTTGTTTGTTTGTTTTGGTTGTTCTCCAGTTCATTTATTTATGCTTTAATCTTTATTTCTTTTCTTCTACTTGCTTTAGGTTTAGTTTGCTGTTCTTTCTCTAGCTTCTTCAGCTGTTCAATTAGGTCTTTGGTTTTAGCTCTTTCTTCCTGTTTAATGTATGCATTTAGAGGTGTAAACTTCCCTTTCAGCACCACCTTCACTGTATCCCATATGTTTTGATATGTTGTATTCTCATTTTCATTTGTCTTCAAAAATTTACTGATTTCTCTTGCAGTTTCTTCTGTGACACACTGATTGTTTAACTTCCATATTTTTGTGAAAGTTCTGGTTCTGTGGTGGTTATTGATTTCTGGCTTCATTCCATTTTGGCCAGTGAAAGTGCTTTGAATAATTTCAATCTTTTAAAATTTATTGAGGCTTGTTTTATGCCCAGCAAATGATCTATCCTGGAGAACATTCCATGAGCACTAGAGAAGACTGCATATCCTGGTGTGTTGGGATGCATCGATCTATATATGTCTCTCAGTTTAATTCATTTATCACATTGTTCTCCATTTCCTTATTGATCCTATGTCTGGTTGTTCTGTCTATAGAAGAGTGGTGTATTGAATTTCTCCCACTATTATTGTAGAAACTTCTTTTGCTCCCTTCAGTTTTGCCAATGTTTGTCTCATGAACTTTGGAGTTCCTTGATTGGATGCATAATCATTTATGATTGTTATTTCTTCTTGGTGAATTGTCCCCTTTATTAATATCTAGTGTGTTTCCTTGTCTCTTATGACATCTTTGCATATAAAGTCTCTTTTGTCTGATATTAGAATAGCTACCCCTGCTTTCTTTTGGTTACAGCTTGCATGGGATTTTTTTTCCATCTTTCACCTTCAATATATTTGTATCCTTGTGTCTAAGATGAGTCTCTCGTAAACAACAAATAGATGGATCATACTTTTTAATCCAATCTGCAAATCTGTATCCTTTAACTGGGATGTTTAGCCTGTTCACATTCAAAGTTATTACTGTAATGGCAATACTGAACCAACCATCTTATCCTTTGATTTTCATTTGTCAGATCTTTTTTCCTTTCTCTTTTTTTTATCCTTTAAGTTACTCTTACCGATACTCTTCAGTTTTGTGCCCTTCTCCATACCTCTCTCTCCCTTCTTTTGTTTTTCAGTTGACGGAATTCCCTTTAGTATCTTTTGCAGGGCAAGTCTCTTGTTAACAAATTCTCTCAGCATTTGTTTATCTGTGAAAAATGTTAACCTCTCTGTCACTTTTGAAGGAGAGCTTTTCTGGATAAAGAATTCTTGGCTGGCAACTTTTCTCCTTCAGAATCTTAAATATATCATACTACTGCCTTCTCACTTCCATGGTGCCCACTGAGTAGTCAGTCTTATGTGGCTTCCCTTGTATGTGGTGAATCATTTTTCTCTTCCTGTTTTCAGGACATTCTCCTCTTCAATATTTGACAATCTGATTAGTATGTGTCTTGGAGTGGATCTATTTGGAGTTATTCTATCTGTAGTTTATTGGGCTTCTTTGATTTGCATACTTATGTCTTTTATAAGGGTTTGAAAGTTTTCCCCAGTTATCTCCTCAAATACTTTTCCTAGCCCTTTACTCTTATCTTCTCCTTCTGGGACACCAATGATTCTTATGTTTGTGTGCTTTATGTTGTACATCATTTCCCTGAGATCCAGTTCATGTTTTTTCATCTTTTTCACCATTTGTTCTTTTGTGCGTTTGCATTCTATTGCTTTGTTCTTTAGTTACTTATTGTTTCCTCTGCCTCTTCAGGTCTGCTGTTGTGTATCTCATATATTTTAAATTTGATCTACACTATGTTTAATTTCTATAAATCTGCCATTTTTCTATTTACTCCTTTAATTTCTTCTTTATGCTCTTCTGTTGTCTTCATGATATCCTTTATGTCTTTAGCAAATCTGCTGAAGTTATTTTGGAGATTTGTATGCATTCTTTGATTAGTTGTTCCAAATTCTGTGTCTCCTCTGGCTTTTTAATTTGGTCATTTGTGTTGGCCATATCTTCTTGCATCTTCCTTTGCTTTGTGTTTTCTGCTGATTTTTCAGCATTTGATTATCTTGATAAGGTTATTTTGAAAGTTGATTTCCCTCACTCGCATAAGATTTTATAGTTGCTTCTGTTTGCTTTGACGGTCCCCTTTTGGCACTTGATTAATTGATAATTCCCAGCCAGACCAAGGTCAAGGCCTCCTGCAGGATATGCAGATCTGTTTGGACGTCTGTAGAAGTTTTGGCAGAACAGCAGTTTGCCAGAGTGCACTTTCCCTATCTTCCTGGCAGATGGCTCTCTTGGACCACCTCTTCCCCTCAAGCCCATTTTTCCCTGACTGTGGCAGTCTACCGGGTGGGTTCCAAACCAGGTAAAAACCCAGTCAATGCAACAAGTCATTGTGCATGCTGGAGAGCACCAGTCCCGGGGGTGGGGGGTGATCACTGTTCATGTCAGCAGAGAGTCTCTTGATGGCACAATGGATCTGGTGATTTTCAGGCTTCTGGATGGAATAGCCTCGGGCTGTGGAACTGAGATTTTCACCCTCCCCAGCCCTTAGCCAGCTGAGAAGTGTTCTGCTATTCATCCACCTGCAAAATCCCTGCCCGCCATGCATCCATGGTCCTCTGTGGTGGGGGAGGAGCTCTTGGTGCTTCTTTGTGACTCTCCCTTCTCCCTGCCTCTCTGCCCATGCACACCATGAGTGCTGCAGGTAGCGGAACATAGACTGTCTCTCTGGCCTGCCAATTGTCAAGTTGGCTCTGCTCTGCATCCCTTCTCCTCTCGAGGAGGGGGTTCCTATTCTAGTTTGCTAATGCTGCCAGAATGCAAAACACCAGAAAGGGATTGGCTTTTATAAAAGGGGGTTTATTACACAGTTACAGACTTAAGGCCATGAACTGTCCAAGGTAACACATCAACAATTGGGTACCTTCACTGGAAGATGGCCACGGCATCCAGAAAACCTCTGTTACCTGGGAAGGCACGTGGCCGGCATCTGCTCCAAGTTCTGGTTTCAAAATGACTTTCTCCTAGGATGTTCCTCTCTAGGCTTCAGCTCCTCAAAAATGTCACTCTTAGTTGCTCTTGGGGCATTTGTCCTCTCTTAGTTTCTCTGGAGCAAAAGTCTGCTTTCAAAGGCCATCTCCAAAATGTCTCTGTAAGCTGAATCTCCTCTCTCAGTTCCAGTGCGTTCTTTAAAGTGTCCCTTTTGGCTGTAGCTCCTCTTCAACATGTCACTTGCAGCTGCACTGAGTTCCTTCTGTTAGCTCATTTATATGGTTCCAGTGATTTAATTTAGACCCACCCTGGATGAGTGTGTTAATACCTCCATGGAAATTATCCAATCAGAGTCATCACCCACAGTTGGGTGGGGTGCATCGCCACGAAACACTCAAAGAATTACATCTAATCAACACTGATAAGTCTGCCCACACAAGATTACATCAAAGATAATGGCATTTTGGGGGATGTAATACATTCAAACTGGCACAGTTCCCCAGTCCTCCCCAGAACAAGGTGCCTGCAGCAGCATGCCTCATGTTTGGGGTAGGCACTATGCACCACAGCAAGGTCTTTGCATGGCTAAGACAAGTCTGTTGGTTCCCGAGTTTCCACACAGGAGCTCCCGGCTGCGGGACTGAGAAGAGTGCTCTCCCGAGCTGGTTGCAGAGATGGGAGTGTGAGAGTGCACGGTTCCTCCCTCATGCGCTCCAGCTAGTGCATAGCAGCCAGTCCCAGAGGCAGTCAAGATTAAATAAACTCACCCCTTCCTTTCAGTTGTAAGTTCTCTGCTTTTTCATCCAAGTGCTTCTATAATGTAGAAGTCCTTCTCTGGCCACTTGTACCCTGGAACCTCTGTCCCAGTCATTTTCTGTCTTTTCCAAAGTTATTCCACAGTGGAGAAGTTAACTCTGCCTCTACTATTCCACTATCTTCCTGGAAGTCTTCAAGTTTATTATTTTTTAAGACTCATAGTCCTATTAAAATCTTCTGGATAACATTTTTCTCCCTTTCAACACAGTTCAGCTCAAACTGCAAGTTTTCTCTTTTGTTCTTTAGCAGTTGGAGCCCTTCATGTCCCAGGGTCTTGTGCCTGAGGCTGCCAAGCCCACAGAAATCTGGGGTGGCTACCATCAAGAAGCCCCTTTCAGGGGCCAGAACCTCTTTGCCAGCATGGATTCCTTAAGTTGCAGTTGCAGGGGATTTATTTGTTTGCTTATTTGTTTTTACAGTTTTTTCTCAAAAATGATTTGTAGTTGTATGTGTATTACTTTGTCCTGATATGTGTGTTCAACAATAAAAACCAAATCTAGAGTGTTTTAAAGAACAATAAATCTCAGTCAAGTTCAAGTCCTTGCTGAACTCTTTTGAATCCACAGGGCATATGTACAATTCTGTAAGATGAGTGGTAGTTCCTGTTGCAGTTCAGTTTTTAGACTTTGCCTTGCTTCTTTGGGTCTGTTTGGTGCATATGCAGCCATATGAGCTTGGGACTTACGTTGTTTCATACAGAGATTTAAGTCATCCCTTTCTCTACCTCTCTCCTCTGCAGGATTCTACCAATGTTCTCATGATGTTTTAGTCCCCTCTGCTGTTGTGTAGCTTAGATAACTAGGTCAGAATTTGAAGTGAAGCAGTAAGAGAAGAGAGAGAAAAAAGTAATTAGCGTTTCCCCCCAACGCTTCAGAAAACAGTCTCCCTTACCTCTTCTTTTGGCCATAAACTTAACTAATTCCTCAAGGTGTTATGTGCCTTTGTCACCTCTGAGGCTGTGGTACTGCTTTGTAACTGGTCTGTCTTTTGGAGGCAGAGCCGAAAGAGGAAAACAGAACAAAAACAGGGTTACCCCTTCACTCTCTGACATGCGGGGTTGCCTTTCCCATTTGTCTTGCTAGAAATAGGGAATTTATCCCAGAGTTTTTGCTTTCACAGTTCCACGATTCTGTCTGTCAGAAAACAAAGGAGGAGAAAAGTAATCACTGTGTTACACGTTATTTCTACCTTCAGGGGGTCTGGGGAGAGGGGAGGGGCCTACTCCTCCGTTAGCTGGTGGAGGTTTGGGCACGTAGGAGTCCTGGTTACTGTTAAGGCAACCTCAGCTTCTGGGCACTCACCTTTCTGGCATCTCTCCAAACCTTCTCACCAGCTATTAAAAACATTCTCTCTTAAATTGTCACTTAGACATTTTGTCAGTTTTCCTTCTTCTCCACTAGGGGGTGATCTACTCCCACCTTAGAAGACCACCATTTCTAATTCCTAGGTTCCTAGTGTGGAAGAGCCAGAAAGGTTCTGGTCAGTTCTTCTCATTCAGCAGCTGGTGGAAAGGAGACTGGAGTGTTCACCAGGGCCCTGTCACTTCATGGCAGCAGCTGGAAATCACTGAGTACTTATAGTATGCCAGGCTCCCTTCACAGAATAGCTTCTTAAATTAGCTAATTAAACTTTACTAATTATAGCTTGGTCCTCACTCTAATGTCCTCCCTGTAGATAAGATTTACTGAAATACCCAATCATAGAATTGTGTTTGTTTTCTAACAGCACCCAATGTCAAGTGAACCACTGCTTACTGAGACGTACCCCAAAGTTTCCCAGCCAAAGCCCAAATCCTATAATAGATCCTTTCATGTACCCTGTTAATAAGATGCCCCATGTTCTCCCATTGCTGCAATGAGTAAGAACCCCAATCGTTCAACTCCAGGTGAGTGCCTGGTGGTCTCAGGCTTAGGGGCATTGACAGGCCTCTCTGAGGGACTGCCTGGGCTCTCTCTTGTCATGTAATGATGATGATGACAATGGTGATGATGATGACGACTGCGATAACAATGAACACATATTTAGGGGTTACTTTTGCTGGGCTCTGTTCTAAATTCTTCACATATCTTAACCTGTATTTAATTTTCCCAACAAGTGCCTGAAGTAGGTATTATTATCACTTCTGTTTTACAGATGGAGAAATTGAGGCATGGAGAGGCTTAACATGATGTCCTAGGTCACCCAGCTGGTAAGTTGCTGGAGTGGGGTTTGAACCCAGGTGGTCTGGCCCATACTCTGAGCTGGGTCCTAACCAGACTTTGAGGCCTTGGTAGGGACTAGGGTTCCTGACCTGCCTTCATCCACATAGGTCTTAGAGCTCTTTGGAGTGTGGTGGGGAGGAGGAGAAGGTGCTGGGGGGTCTGCACATCAGGCCTTGGAGCAGTGGCACCACCTGTCCTCTCAGAGGTGGCCCTTGAGCCCAGGCAGCCATATTTTCTGTCCCACACTGACCCCTGCTAGGCCCACTGGAGCCTCTACAAGGGATTAGGACTTGGCCTTTGTGCATCTGTCTGTGCTGGACGTTTGGATGAACAGTGTGTTCCTGGGGAAGGGAGAATGGGCACTGGGGAGGGCGGTTGGTAGAGAAAGGAACAAGATAGAGAGAAGCAGGAAGGGGAAGCACTGCAGAGACAGAGGGGATGGAGCGGGAGAAGGGGAGAGATAATGAGGAAGGGAGAGGGAGAGGATGGGTTGGACGGACTGAGAGGGAAAGAGAAGCAGAAGGATGGAGTTAGGGAGAGAGAGAGAGGATAGGGTATGAGAGAGGGAGAAAAAGACATATACAGAGAGAGAGAGACGCATACTCAGAGAGAGAGAATAGACAGACAGAGAGAGAGAGAGAGGGAGAGAGACAGACAGACGGGGTGGGAGCCCGGGGAGGACAAGATGGCCAGAGAAGGAGAGAAGCTGCCTTGGGTCTTTCCTCTTGGGGTCTCCTGGGCCGACTGCTCTCCCTGTTCTTGGCCCCAGGTCGTACCCAGAATGTCATAACCAGTCCCTCCTCCATAAGCACATTATTCTGGATGGGTCTCTGCTCCTGCCTGGTAGAATGGACGGCACCTGCTGTCCTCTGGGCCCAGTGGTGGCAGAGACCTCGGGCTGGCTGAGGCTTGGGGCAGCTCACAGGTGATAGTGGGGACTCGGGAAACATGAGCAATTGTTGTTCTTAAGGCCCAAAGGAAGCTGACCAGGGGGGTGCAGAGCATTTACAGCTTGTCCTGCTAATGTGATCTTCCCAAATCCTTGGGCCTGGTGTGCTCCTGCTAATGGTTCCACAGACCATAGTGAATTTTTTATTTATTAAATTTATATTTTTAAGAGAAGGAGGCAGCCTGGTGAGGTGGGAAGAATGGGACTCAGACAGTCCTAGATCTGAGTTCCGGCTCTCTCACAGGTTGTGTGACCCTGGGCAAGTCACTTCACCTCTCTGAGCCTCTGTCTCCCACAGTGGAACTAATAATCCTTACGTTATAGGGTTGTGGGGGTGGTTAGAGAGTGATTGCTTGGAAGCTCTTGGAAAGAGTTGGTATTCAGTAAATGTCACATCCCTGCTCCTCAGTCCTTTGCGATTACTATACAAATAAAATTCTGACTTGCCCATTTTTTGGTTTTACATTTTCTAATGACAAATATGATTATTTCTGTTTGTCTGTATTTTGATAACACCATAGGAATAAAATTTCTATCACAGTTATTTAGTTTAATAAATGCTATGGGATATGTTAATGGGAGAGTCCCAAGTTTAGATTATTAAAGTTGTCTGCATTTTCATGAAATGCTAAACAGAGGAAGGTACAGTTATATACTGATTCATACAGTAGGCATGGTCCTGAAATTAGGGTCATCATCTATCTTGGTTTGACTGCAGTGGAGGAGTTCTAGGACATGGACTTTCGGTGCGAACACTGGGAAGGTCCTGGGCAAACTAGGATAAGAATTGTTCTCCCTACCAGAAATGTTGTGGGTGGGTCAGGCCTTTGCACATAGCACCAAGCATCCCCATCACCTCACCTGACAATGTACTTTAAGAACTGATCCTTTTCCATTCCAGATAATCTCTCTCTGACCAGAATCCTGAATGCATTAGCTTTGGATTCAAATGTTGGTCCTAGTCCAGCTGACTGGTTGGTAATATCAAATGGATCAAAATCTGTCTTCTCCCACCCACCACAGCCCCTCCGCACCGAAGCCAAGGGGATCTTTAAAATGTAAATCTGATCACATGATCCTTTCCTACAGTGCCTGTGGCTTAAAACCCTTCGATGACTTCCTAGTAGTCCCAGGATAAAGAACAAACACCTCAACAAACACCCCAAGCCTTGGCCCACTCCTGTCTGCTTCTTACCTTCATTTTATGTGATGTCCCCTCGACTTGCTATGCTCCTGTCCCCCCTGACTTTTTCTCTGCCCTCAGACTCACCGTTCTCCCTTGGGCCTTTGCTCATGCTCTCCTCTCTGTGTGGCATGTGCTTGCTGCCCATGTCCCTACAGCTGATGCCTGTTCATCCCTTAGTTTTCAGCTCTCCAGTGGCTTCCTTGGGGAAGCTTTCCTTGACCTCTCAGTTCAGATCACAGTCCCCTCAAAACAA
The DNA here is from genome assembly GCF_015220235.1 of Choloepus didactylus. Taxonomy (NCBI): domain Eukaryota; kingdom Metazoa; phylum Chordata; class Mammalia; order Pilosa; family Megalonychidae; genus Choloepus; species Choloepus didactylus. The sequence continues at coordinate 22,079,467 of NC_051329.1, read as the reverse complement.
ATCCCTGTACCTCTGCATAGCTGACAACTTCATGTTGGCACATTTGTGTATATTTGATTCATTCTCATCTCCCCCAGTGCCATAAGCTTTTTGAGGAAGTGATTATAACTTTTTTGCTTGATATTGTATTCCCGGCCCCTAGTACTGTGTCTAGCATACAGCAGATGCTCAGTAAATATTCGTTACAGGGATAAATGATGAGTAATAAGTATTCCCTATAAATTTGGAATTTTTTTTTGAAATAGGGTAAAACATTGCTAGCACTAGAAAGTTACCAACATAATTCTTGTTGGCTCATTAGGAACTCTAATTTTCTCCTAACTCAGCCATATAACTTGGTCATTGGGGGAAGTGGTCCTAGGTATTGGATATTTGGGGCCTGGAAATTGCTAGTGGTGGAAGGGGAGACATAAGATAGCAGAGTTTACTTTGGTTATTAAAGGCAAGGGAAAAAACCATACATCTGCTGTCTCCATCATTTCTTAAAAGAAAGACCATTTTAACACCTAAAGAGTAGAAAGAATGTAACTTGAGGGGGAAAAAAATGCAGCCCTTCTGCACAGGGGCAGTTGTTTCCTGACACTGACATTTTTTGCTTTAGAAAACTTCTGACAGAGGTTTATGAATTTGAATCTCTCCTCCAGTATTCCCTAACTGTGTGACCTTGGTGAAGCGACTTTACATGCTTACCTCACTGCCTCCTTCATGGGGTGTTGTGACAATTAAATGATATAATCTTTGAAAAGTGCTTAACACAGTGTCAGTGGCTCAATATACCACAGCCATGAATATATCCTTATCATTGTCTTTATTAAAAATACTACAGTGCCACCTCGTGGCCTTTGTCCCATGACAGACAAGCTGAGCCTGCTGAGCTGTAATGAGGCCCCCACTGGCAGCTTGGGGGAAGCCTTGGATAATGGCCTCCTGGGCTGAGACAGAGGCAGGAAGAAAATCCATAAATACTCATGGAAACATTCAAAGCCCCGACTGTCTTCCTAAGAATAAAGTTTGTTCCTGGGAAGCTACTGTCCAAGCTCTCAGCTCTAGAGGAAGGAGTGGGCATGAAATCCCCCTCGGCACCCCCAAACCACAGAGATCACTTTATTTGGGGTAGAGGGAGCTGTCTCTTCGCACTGGGTGACAGGGCAGTGAGGCTTTGGCCCTGTCTCCCTTTGGGGACAGGGTTGGGACCTCTATCAGCCACAGCCTCCCTGCCTCTTGGTGTCCTGCAGGGTCTGAAGAATGGCAACAAAAGAGAAAACAAACTAAGTGCGGAAACTTTTGTGATAGTCACAAAACTGGGACAAATGTAAGCTTCTATGTTCTCTCTAGTGAAGGAATGGCACAAGGAAGCCATTAGTCACTGGAAACAGCCCTTCGTCCTCAGGAAAATAGTTGTGGGAAATGTCTGTCAGACCTGAAAGTGGACATGGGTGCTCTCTCTTCTATTTCATTCCTTCCCAACATGGAGATTGACATTGATTTTTCTTTTCTGTCTCTTCTTGCAGTGTCGCTTTTAGTCTGTGAGCCTGGGAGGGAACCTCAGTGGTAGGAGGGGCAGGGAAGGTTGGCTCCAGGAGTGGTAGGCTTGCATTCACATCCCAGTTATGTCAGTTAAGTTCTGACAGTTAAGTCACTGTCTCTTTAATCTCTGTTTCTTCATCTGTAACTGGGGATCATAATAGTACATCTCTCAGGGGTTTGATTGAGAATTAAATGTGCTACTCCGTCCCCAAATTCAGATTCCTAAAGGGACTAGGCAGGTGCCATGAATGAGAGAAGGCCAGGTGCAGGGGCATCTGGGAGCAGTGGGGACTGCAAGAAACCTGAGATCCCAAACCCCATGCAAAGGGAACAGCTGTTAGTCGGCATCAGTTAATCCAGGGCATTCAGGAATGCAGATTTTTTACATTGTTTCAAGAGAAGGAGGAAGTCACCTCCATTTGTAAACTGGCAATTGACAACATTTTAAAAACAATACTGTGTGATCTTGGGCAAATTCTTTAACATCTATGAGTTTCTGTTTCTTCAGCAGTAAAATGGAAGTAGGAATACACCTCATGAGTGATCTTAGCAGTTTACGTAAATTACTTCATTTAATCTTCACGTCAATGTATGAAGTAGGAATTACTATTATTCCTCGTTTTACAGTTAAGTAAATGAAGGCACAGAGAAGTTATTAAATTGCCCAGAATCACACTGCTAATATGTACCAGTGTACTTGTGAGGCTTTAAAATGAGATAATACATGAAAAGTTACCAATGAATATTAGCTACTGTTGTTGTATCATCATCGTTATTACTACTATTAATATCAGAAAGTAATTGTTCTCACACTTAGTCCATTGCTTAAAAGAAGCCACTAGATTTTGATCCAGGACACAATGACCACTGACTGCTCTAAATTAGGTGGTTCGCATTTTTGCAGGTAGCTCTTGGATGTTTTAATGGTTCTTTATCACATCCTCATTGAGCCTCCTTGCCAATGGGTTTCCTTGGGGTGATGATTAGATTTAGATCCCTGGTGCAATCAATAGACCAAGCCAATCATGACTAGTAATTTACAGTTCGAGTTGTTCTGAAATCAATACGGCTTTGCTCTTCATCAAGAAGGCTGTAAAACATGAGTGTCAGGCGGTCTCGAAAGCGGTTGACTTGGGAGTGGAGAGCTTAGGAAGCCTTGGAGAGGGACCAGGCAGTTAGAGGAGAGCTGAAGCAGAGGACGTAGGAGCCCAGCCCTCTGTCCAGTGGGCTATGGTCGGAGCTGTCCAGCATTCCAGCTGGGATATGCTCAGGACAGCGTCCGGTGGGAAAGTAGATGTGGTTGACAGTGTGGTGTGTGAGATAGAGAATGGGGTTTTGCGGTCTGGTAGAACTGGATTTGTATTTCAACTTTGCAACTTTCTAGCTGTGGAACTCTAGGTAATTGGGTTCAACTCCCTGAGACCGAGTTTTCTCACCTATAAAATGGGCAAATAACTGAAACCATTTACTGAGCCTAGTATGAGCTCAGTAAATAGAGGGTAATACTTTTTCAGTCTGATTCTTATCCACCCCAAGTTGAGCACAGAGGAGGTTCTCAGGGAATGTTGACTCAATTGCATAATGATTAATGTGTTCCTCAGGAAACAGATGGCATCCTCAAACTGGATAATTTGAGGAGTGTTTAATAAAAAAATATTAATGACACTAAAACATAATTAAATTATAAAATAGCCATTAAAATTATATATACATAGATTATTTATAGAGATGTGAGAAGGGTGTAGGAAAACCAACATGGGACAATGCTGTATCCTAGGGTCATGTACAGTGGGAAGCACCTTGATAAAAATAAGATTATTGTACCAGTGCATGACTTTGCAGTACAGAAGAATAGGCACTGGTATAGAAGTTGGCCATGTGACTTGTTTAGGCCAATAGAATATGACGTAGGATGTGATAAGAGCAGAGGCTAGATATGGGCGTGCAGGCAATGGCTTGCCCCCTTCTGCTTCTGTCATTTGCCCTAAGAAAAACATGCTCTAGGTGTCTGATGGCCCCTGAATAAGGAAACCCTTGAGGAAGATCTGAACCTAATCAGCAACCTGGACCGAGTTCTTTTGACCCCAGTAGAGCCAAAACCCACCTTCAGACCCCCTGAGCAAAACCTCATGTTTGCTCTTTTTGCCACTGAGATTTTGAGGTCCTTTGTTATACCATAACACTAATACTCACCTCTAGATTAGAAGGAAACAAGAGACAAGGGGAAGTCCTGTTACTGGATTGAAATACTTAACAGGAGCTATGACTTCAACGAGAGGGAACAGATGGCTCAGCCTTACTTGCCTCCCTCCCTTCTGTCTCCTACTGGTGCATCCTGTCTACTGGCTGAACTATATGTCAGGAGCAAGGAAGCCACTGAGGGAACCAGTAAATATCAGCACCCTGGGGCACAGAGCAGGGTGGAGAAGGGGAGAGGGTGGATGTGGGAGGCAGATGGAAATTGTCCAGCACAATTTAAAAGAAAGGGAGGTGAGTGGGGCTCTTGTGCCAAGTGGCCCCATCTGCAGCCCTTTGGGTATTTTCTTCCCAACTCTTTCCTCAATCTTCCTGCTTTTCTGTTATTCTGGCTGAATATTGGGAACCTTGTTCTTTGGGTTCTGAAGCTCCGTGGAGTTAGTCAGCAGGGCCTCCTTGAACAACTGTGCAATCATTTCAGTATTTTCCCTTCTCCGATCCGTCAGCTAAACAGTTGGTGTTCCCAAGATTATTAAGGTTGAGGGGGAGATTCAGGGAACATTTTCTTCATTTAACTTTTTCCTTCTTTTGCCTCCTAGTATCTTTATAATCCATGTGGTCCAGTGTATCATTCACAAGAGTTCCAGCTCCAACCTATCCTCTACAATTTTCTGGCCAGTCAGGAGACCTGGGCTTCCTTTTTCTTAGATAGAAGCAGTTTAGCACAAAAGTACAGAGCAAGAGTTTTTTTTTTTTTTTTTTTTTTTTTTTTTATCTTCATTTTATTGAAATATATTCACATACCACGCAGTCATACAAAATAAATCGTACATTCGATTGTTCACAGTGCCATTACATAGTTGTACATTCATCACCTAAATCAATCCCTGACACCTTCATTAGTACACACACAAAAATAACAGGAATAATAATTAAAGTGAAAAAGAGCAATTGAAGTAAAAAAGAACACTGGGTACCTTTGTCTGTTTGTTTGTTTGTTTCCTTCCCCTATTTTTCTACTCATCCATCCATAAACTAGACAAAGTGGAGTGTGGTCCTTATGGCTTTCCCAATCCCATTGTCACCCCTCATAAGCTACATTTTTATACAGTTGTCTTCGAGATTCATGGGTTCTGGGTTGTAGTTTGATAGTTTCAGGTATCCACCACCAGCTACCCCAATTCTTTAGAACCTGAAAAGGGTTGTCTAAATTGTGCGTAAGAGTGCCCACCAGAGTGACCTCTTGGCTCCTTTTGGAATCTCTCTGCCACTGAAGCTTATTTCATTTCCTTTCACATCCCCCTTTTGGTCAAGAAGATGTTCTCCGTCCCACGATGCCAGGTCTACATTCCTCCCCGGGAGTCATATTCCACGTTGCCAGGGAGATTCACTCCCCTGGGTGTCTGATCCCATGTAGGGGGGAGGGCAGTGATTTCACCTTTCAAGTTGGCTTAGCCAGAGAGAGGGCCACATCTGAGCAACAAAGAGGCATTCGGGAGGAGGCTCTTAGGCACAATTATAGGGAGGCCTAGGCTCTCCTTCGGAGCAAGAGTTTTGAAGTCAGACCTAAGTGGTTTTAAAACCCAGCTTGTTAGCAGCTGGGTGATCTTGAGTAGGTGACCTCACCTGAGCTTCTGATCCAGTGGAGGTGTTGTCAGCACCCATTTCATAGGGCCACTTTGAGAATTTAACAGTATATATCCATTAAAGCACTTAGCAAGCACTTTGTCAATGCTTAATAAATTATAATTGTTATTACAGGCTTCCTAAATGAGGTCAGAAGGAAGGATGTGGCTCTGGAATGGGGCTGGATTGGCACGGAATTCCCTATTTGATCCCATAGCATCTGGTTTTCTATCTCTGAAGTTGGGAGAGCTATGCACAGTTCTGTCAGCAGTATTCCGTTGGCTCTTGGAAAAGCAAAACTCGCCTCTTTTCCAGGCAGGCAGGAGCTGAGACACCCCTCAGCCTTCCAGGGGTCTGGCCACACCCGGCAGGGCATTTCTCCTTGGCACGGCCTTTTGGTGGCCCCATTGTGGTACCATCTCACTCCATTCTGGAGAAATTGGTGTTTGTCAATCCCTGTAGTGTCCTGGGGAGTTTGAATTCTTCAGTGTTAATGAAAATGACACATTTTTGGGTGTGAATTAGTGATGAATTTTGGCCAGCCTGAGTTTCCAGATAAGGATTTGCACAAGATAAGATGGTTGCAAAAGAAAAGCAGAGAATATCTAGGAAGACACTGAAATAGGAAAAAAGTTTTTATCTGTTATCACCCACGTATCTTTTGTCCACTACTGACCTAGCTACCCCCCCATCCCTCCACCCACCACCCACCACATTCCCCATCCATGAATTCCTCCACCCACCTCATCCCCCTTTGAAATATGTACCATCTACCCACTCAATCCATCTCACCCCATCCATCATCTGCCCCAGCCCCCATCCCATTCATTCGCTCTCCATCCCACCCTACCCAGGCACCTATCCATCCATCCATGCATCCATTCATCCACCACCCACCCACCCCATCTATCCATTTAGCAAACATTTATTAATCACATATGTGGGCTCAGGACATGGACATGGCACAAATGTGGCCAAAACATGGCTCCTTCTCCCAAGAACCTCCATACCTAGTGTGCAAGAGATACACTCTGAAATTAAAAACAGACAAAATAAAACTCAACTAAGTTTTAAAAAGACATGACAGACAGGAAGCAGCATCTTGTAGTGGTTATGCACAGAGGTTTTGAAGCCAGACCAACTTAACTTTGATTCAGGCTCTGCCAACTTGCTGGGTAGATGTCTTGTATCAATCACAACATTTCGTTAAGCCTCAGTTACCTTATCTGCTTAACAGGAACAATAATTGTATCTACTTCAGAGGATCATGATGAGCATTAAAGAAGTTAATGTTAAGTCAACGTGTTTTGAGATGGCCACATGGCAAAGGACTGAATAAGTCCTCTAGGAACTGGAAGTGTCCTCCAGCTGGCAGCCAGCAAAAAAATGGGAACCTCAGTCCTACAGCTACAAGGAATTGAATTCTGTCAACAGCTCTGTGAGCTTGGAAGGGGATGCCGAACTCTAGAAATGAGCCCAGCGACCCCTTGATTGTAGCATTGTGGGACCCTGAGTAGAGGACCCTGCAAAGCCAGGCCTGGACTTCTAACTCATGAAAACTGAGATAATCATTGTGTGTTGTTTTAAGCTGCTAAATTTGTGGTAATTTGTTGTGCAGCATAGATAGTGAATACATTAAATGACTTGTTCATGACTGCACAGCTCCTCAGTGAGAAAGCTACAATTCAGAACAAGACCGAGCCAACACATTTATTGAAGTATAACCGACCACAGGGGTTAAAATGCAAAAGGTTTTCTGATTGGCAGTCAATTGACTGGAAAATCCAATTAATCATAATCTTTAATCCCTGGGTCTTATGATTAGTCAGGGGTTTTTCTGGATTTGAAATCAAGTTTTCCATGGCATGAGTACAAATACTGTAGAAGCCCTGATGATTCTGGAGAAACACAGCAGCTGTAGAGTTTGGGAGAGTTCTTGAGCAGATGTGATGCAAAGTTCTGATTCAGAACAGCCAAGTCTTTCCCCTATGAACATGTGATGGGGTTGCTTATTGAGAAGCAGCCATCTGATTTTGTATCTCTGCTGTCTTCATCCACATTGGCCCACAGGGACTAAAAAAAAATAGACTTGTAGACACAAGATTTACTCCTGTTAAGACAGAGATAGGCTTGGTGGTGGTAGTCTCCGAATTCAGTGACCACCTCCACCCACTATGAAATGAAGTATCAGCTTACAATTATTCAGTCATCTCCTGAGCCTGCCAGAGCCTGCCAAAGACCTGTAGGTTTCCCAGGCATGGTCTTAATTTTGCACCCTTTTCTATCATAACAGGCATACCTCGTTTATTGCACTTCACAGATATTACATTTTTTAAGTATTGAAGGTTTGTGGCAACCCCGCATTGAGCAAATCTGTTGGCACCATTTTTCCAGCAACATGTGCTTGCTTCATGTCTCTGTGTCACTTTTGGTAATCCTTTCAATATTTCAAACTTTTCCATTATTATTATATCTGTTACGGTGATCTGTGATCAGTGATCTTTGATGTTACTATTGTAATTGTTTGAGGGTGCCATAAGCCATGTCCATATAAGATAGTGAACTTCATCATTAAATGTTTGTGTTCTGACTGTTCCCCGTCTCTTACTCTCTCAGGCTTCTCTATTCCTTGAGACACAATATTGAAATTAGACCAGTTAATAATCCTACAATGACCTCTAAGTGTTCAGGTGAAAGGAAGAGCTGCATGTCTTATTTTAAATCCAGCCAGAAATGATTTAGCTTAGTGAGAAAGGCACGTTGAAAGCCAAGATGGACTAAAATCTAGGCCTCTTGCACCAAAGACCTAAGGTGTGAATGCAAAAGAAAAGTTCTTGAAGGAAATTAAAAGTGCTACTCCAGTGAACATGTGAATGATAAAAAAGTGAAACAGACTTACTGTCAATATGGAAAAAGTTATAGTGGTCTAGATAGAAGATGAAACCAACCACAACATTCCCTTAAGCCAGAGCCTAATCCAGAGCAGGGCCCTAACTTTCTTCAATTCTTTGAAGGCTGAGAGAGGTGAAGAAGCTGCAGAAGAAAAATTTGAAGCTAGCAGAAGTTAGTTCATGAGTTTTAAAGAAAGAAGCTGTCTCCATAACATAAAAGTACAATGTGAAACAGCAAGTGCTGATGCAGAAGCTGTAGCAAGTTATCCAGAAGATGTAGCTAATATATTGATGAAGGTGGATACACTAAATAACAGATTTTCAATGTAGATGAAACAATGTTAAACTGGAAGAAGATGCCATCTAGGACTTTTCTAGCTAGAGAGGAGAAGGCAATACCTGGCTCCAAAGCTTCAAAGGACAGGTTGACTTTCTTGTTAGGGGCTAATGCTGCTGGTGACTTTTAAGTTGAGGCCAATACTCATTTACCATTCTGAAAATCCTAGGACCCTTAATTAGTTTGCTAAATCTACTCTGCTTGTGCTCTATAAATGGAACAAAACCTGAATGACAGCACATCTGTTTACAACATGGTTTATGGAATATTTTAAGTCCACTTTTGAGGCCTGTTGCTCAGAAAAAAAGATTGCTTTCAAGATATTACTGCTCTTTGACAATGCACCTGGTCACCCATGAGCTCTGATGGTGATTATTGTGGTTTGCTAATGCTGCCCTTTTGCAAAACACCAGAAATGGATTGGCTTTTATAAAAGGGGGTTTATTTGGTTATACAATTATAGTCTTAAGGCCTTAAAGTGTCTGTCAACAAAGGGTACGTTCACTGGATAATGGCCAGTGGCATCTGGAAAACCTCTGTTAGCTGGGAAGGCACGTGGCTGGCGTCTGCTTGCTCCCAGGTTGCATTTCAAAATGGCGTTCTCCAAAGTGCCTGCATCAGCTTCCAACGGCAGTCTTCAAAATGTTTTTCTCAGCTACAGCTAGCTCTTAGCTCCTGTACATTCTTCAAAGTGTCCCTTTTGGCTATATCAAGGCTCACTCTTTGTGTCTGAGTTTATAAAGTGCTCTAGTAAACTAATCAATGCCCACACTGAATGGGCAGGGCCACACCTCCATGGAAATTATTCAGTCAAAGTTAATCACCTACAGTTGGGTGAGTCGCATCTCCATGGAAACACGCAAAGAATTACAATCTAATCAACACCAATATGTCTGCCCACACAAGATTGCATTAAAGAATATGGCTTTTTTTCTGGGTGATATAATATACATACAAACTGGTACAGTGATGTACAACGAAATAAATGTTTTTGTACCTGCTTGTGCAACATCTATTCTGCAGCCCATGGATGAAGGAGTCATTTCAAACTTCAAGTCTTATTGAAAACGTACGTTTTGTAAGTCTATAGTTGCTGTAGATAGTGATTCCTCTCATGGATCTGGCCAAAGTAAATTGAAAACCTTCTGGAAAGGATTCACCATTCTAGAAGCCATTATAAACATTTGTGATTCATGGGAGGAGGTTAAAATATCAACATTAAAAGGAGTTTGGAAGAAGTTGATTCCAACCTCCTGGATGTTTTTGAAGCGTTCAAGACTTCAGTGGAGGAAGGAGCTGCAGATGTGGTAGAAATAGTAAGAGAAATAGAATTAAAAGTGGAGGCTGAAGATATAACTGAATTGCTGAAATCTTAAATAAAATTTTAAAGGATGAGGAGTTGCCTGAGCAAAGAAAGTGGATTCTTGAGATGGAATCTACTCTTGATAAAGATGCTGTGAACATCACTGAAATCACCAAAAACGATTTAGAATATTACATAAACTTGATTGATAAAGCAGTGGTAGGGTTTGAGAGGATTGACTCCAATTTTGAAAGATTTACTGTGAGTAAAATGCTATCAGACAGCATCGCATGGTACAGATGATGATGCGAACTTCATTGTTGTCTTATTTTTAAGAAATTGCCACAACCACCCTGACCTTCAGCAAATAACACTCTGATCAGTCAGCGTCAACAGCATGGAGGCAAGACCCTCCACAAGCAAAAAGATTACAGCTCATTGAAGGCGTAGATGACGGTTAATATATTTTAGTAATAAAGCATTTTTAAATTAAAGTATATACATTTTTTAGACATAATGCTATTGCATGCTTAATAGACTACAGTATAGTGTAAACATAACTTTTGTATGCACTGGAAAACCAAAAATTTCATGTGACTTGCTTTATTGTGATATTGGCTTTATTGTGGTAGCCTGGACCTGAACCCACAATATTGCCAAGGTGTGCCTGTATTCTTTAATATCCATTCATAATCTGTTTATTGAGGGTCAGGAAAACTAAGTTTCTGTTACTAAAATAATATACCTCTTTCGAACTCAGAATGTTGATCAATCTCTTCATTCCAAAATAGTAGGGACAGAGACAGATTCACGTATACTCATTTATAGCCAAGGGCCAACACAGAATCAGCTACCTGAAAACATAGGGCAAAATATTTCTTCCTTTTTTCTCTTCCCTTCTGTCATTCAGTTTTCCTTTGTGGCTTCTTAGGAGACATATTAAAGTGACCAACATTTGGATCAGGGAATAAATTTCATTTCCTGGAAAGAGCTCTGTGCTGTGCACAAGTGCAGGAGAAAAAATCCTCAAGAGACCAGAGCTGATGCAGTGATGAATGTTGGTAAATTTTTCACTTGTGTGCACTGTCTGCTCTTGAGGGACAGGACTTACTCTCATTTTGCCATTTATATGTGCATGTAAACCTGAGTTAACTGGCCCCACATTCCCAATCCAGCCCAAGGGTACTTTTGTACCGTCTGAATGACTGTCTTGCCCCTTAACCTTGTCAGTCTCTGCTGGGCACTTTGAATAAATCATCTCATCTTTTCCTCCCTACCACTCTGTGAGGCAGGTACTATTATTGGACCCATTTTCATGGTGAAGAACTGAAGATCAGGGAGGGGACAAGACTTGCCCAAGCTTACACAGCCATTAAATGGCAGAGTTGGGACTTGAACTCAGGACACACTGCCCCTGGAGCCTGCAATTTTATTATCTTGGATGCACACTAGGATAGGATTCAGCACTTGTAGGTCTATGATTCAGCACTTGTAGGTCCACATTTAGTGTTTGTTGAGGGTAATCATATCAAGGGTGAGCCCCAGAGTAGACCTTATGAAGGTAGGAGTGAGTTACTTCCATTGGGAGATGCAGTGCAGGGGAAAGGCATGGAGGGGTGTGCTGGTTTGTGTATGTCCCCCAGAAAAAGCCATATTCTTTAATGCAATCTTGTGGGGGCAGATTGATTAATATTTTTGATTAGGGTGTGACCTCTTGATTGAATGCTTCCATGGAGATTTGACCCCACCCATTCAGGGTGGGTCTTGATTAGTTTACTGTAGTCTTTTAAATGGAGGTCTCACAGAGAGCAGAGGGAGGAAATGCCCCGGGATATGTTAAGCCAGGACATGCAGATGTTAGACGCTTGGAAGCCGACAGAGTTGCTTGCTGATGCTTTGAGATGCTAGCCCCGAGTTTGCTCCAGGGAAGCTAACAGAGGAAAAAATGCCCCTAGAGATGCTTGCTGACACTTAGAGATTCATGGAGATGCAAAAAGAAGGACATTTGGAGATGCTAAGCTAAAAGAAACCCAGAGACATTTTGGAGAAAGCCATTTTGAAACCAGAACGACAGAGCAAAGAATCAGCAGACGCCAGCCACGTGCCTTGCCAGCTAGCAGAGGTTTTCTGGATGCCATCGGCCATTCTTCAGTGAAGGTATACTTGTGTTGATGCCTTAGTTTGGACACTTTTATGGCCTTCAGACTGTGAATTTGTAACTAAATAAACTCCCTTTCGAAAAGCCAATCCATTTCTGATATTTTGCAAAATGGCAGCTTTAGCAAACCAGAACAAGGGGTACACACTAACCTGAGCCTCTGCCACAGGTGACAGGAGCCCCGTGAGGTTGATGGAACCCCAACTGTAGCAGATCTCAGATTTGTTCAATACTTGTTTGTTTTCATACTTTCAATTCATTAATTCATTAGATATTTTTTGAGAATCTCCAATTCCAAACTGTTTTTAAGCACTGGGTGGTGAATTAGACAATGTTCCTGCTATCACAGAACTTGTATTCAGATCTGGGCTAAAAGAAATAAGTAAGACAAACAATAAAGAAAATAATCATAGAAAATAATAAGTAATATGAAGGAAGCATAGGGTGATATGGCAGAGAACAGCAGTGGGGATTGACATGGAGAGAGCAGTCAGGTAGGATCTGTCTGAGATGGTGATAGCAAGGGTGAGACATGAAAGGTGAGGAGGCAGACAGGCCAAGACTGTAGAAAGAGCATTCCTGGCACATGAAAGAGCAGGCACAAAGGCCCTGAGGCAGGGATGACCATAGCCTAGGGGAGGAGGAGAAAGGGTGCAGTCGAGGCTGAAGCACAGTGCATGTGGCGAAATAGGGGGCCTGGGATATCATGATTTGGAGGGGTCAGTAGGGCATTTTAGGGTAAGAAAAGGAACGTGAACTTTATCCTGCTAGCAACAGGGAACCATAAAAAGGAGAATCAGGGTCCAAGTTATACTTTTCAATGATCCCTCTGAGAAGGGATGAGAGGTTCAAGAGTCTTAATAGGGAGAACAGTAAGGAGCACTCCAGCAGCCCTTACCCAGGACATTCTGATGGATTTTTTGTTTTATTCAACTCCAGCCACACTAGGATTCTTGCCAGTTTCTTGAATTCACTAAGCTCTTCCTTGCTGTCATTGGCAATACTATTTCAGTTCCTCTTTGTCCACCTAACTTCCCAACTCATTTTTCAGACCCTCTCACTCAGCATCTTTTCATCTGGGAAGACTTCTCTGAACCAAGTCCAGGGGAGTGCTCCCTGTTAAACACTCTCGTGGAAACCAACTCTTCTTCTTGGTAGAACCTGTTGAGCTTGCAGCTACTTGCTGTGTACTGCTTTCTTCCCCTGTGTGACTCCTTGAAGGCAAGAACTGCTTCACTGCCCCCCATTGAAAGCTCTTGGCAAAGATTTATTTGATAAAATAATATTTTATTGATGTTAATGGCAATTTAAGATTTATTTTGCTGACCTAAATGGTTTTTAAACAATTAAGTAGGATCAGTCTTTTAAACCAATGATTTTTTAGTGCAATAACTATTATATTGGCTGCATGACTTCTAGTGTTAAGCATATTAAATCTACTTTTCACTCATTTAATCATTTCAGTAACCAAATAAAATAGGAAAGTTCACCCCCGTTTTTCAGATGAGGAAACTGAGGATGAGAGTGGTTGAATAATTTGCCCAAGGAGATTTTTTTTACTATGTGGTGGATATACACATTGAATCCAGGTCTGTTTGAATGCAAATCCCAAGCGCTTCTGGCCCATCACTGCTGAAGATAGGCGCAATCATTCCTTCAGCCAGTATTCACTGAGGGTCAGCTTCGGAAAGCTCTATGGTGGACGGGCATATGATGTTGAATTAGCCAGAGTTCTTTTCTTCCAGAACCCAGCACTTGATGGAAGAGATGAGACCTGGAGACAAGTATCTATGAAATGCAGTGGTCTGCATGGCCTGGGCTAGAGAGCTGTTGGGATCAAAAGAATGCAGTCTTAACAATCCCAGGAATCATGTCAAAATAACTCACGTTCATTTCTTGTAATACTCAAACATGGTGAAAGGGGACTTATAGTCCACAGAAATATTTCTTAGCTCTCCTTTTTCCCTTGTCACTCTATCCAAGCTTCCCCCAAAACCTCTTTCTTCAGTCTTAATTGATGCACCTCTTATCATCCTCCCATTCCTCTTTTCCTCAATCTGCAAGATTGAAGTCCCAAATAGCCCCAACCAGCACCTTCGACAGTCTGATAAAAGCCATAGAATGTCTCCCAGAGAAATGCTCATGTGCACAGGTGTGCACACAAACTCACACATGCACACAAACACAGGCACACACATGCATGCACACATGTGAGCACGTATACTCACACATTCATTGCATGTACAGGCAAACATGCACACATCACACACACACATGCATATACACAGACCTATCAGTTTGCCTGTTATTTCAGGGGGTCTTCAGACTTCCTGAATCTACCCACATCTTCTGGATGAGAACCCCCTGCCATTTGTGATCTGACATACTTTCAACTCCTTAGTATTTGCCAAATAAAAAAGAGCTTCTCCTCTTTCTGTGTGCATGAGAGAACTCCAGACAATTTGTGCAAAAATAGATGCACCCTCAACCAACCAAACCCCATGCTTACAGCCTCAGAAGCTTGTCTTTCCTTATAGTTACCAGTGTGAAATGGCTTTCTCTTCCAGGGAGCAGGGAACACTGTAATTAGGATAGCAGATGACAGAGACCTTTGTGGCTTCCTGGCAGTTGGCATACTAGCTGAAGGAGCTGGATCCAACTCTCTCCATTTTTAGTCTGGGTTCAGGTTCTGGATGAGGGTGAGTTTGATTCACCCACATGGTATGGTTCTGGAGACCAGCAGGTCTTAGCCATTGCACTGTGCCACTGCTAGGTGGCCCTCGGTTCTCTGGGATAATGAGGAAGTAATTTGTGAACTATTGGAAAAATACCAAAGTTCGCCAATTATTTGCTTAAAAAAAAATTGAGAACATTCTGGTTTCTCTCTATGATGATACTGTTCTCAAGGCCTTATTGTTACATGTGCTTCCTTGCAGGTGGGGGCCAGGCAGGAATGGGGAATTCCAAATGGCCCTGGGATTCCCATAGGACTCTGTCTTTCCTTTCCTGGTTCTGAAATTATATTTGTCATGTTTAGAAAGGTTTTTGCTAACCCCAAGATTTTGTTTTAAGTTGCTATTTTTCTCCTTCTAGCCATTGCTACCCAAAACCCAGTTATGCTGACATCACCTTCAAGATTTTGCCATGTCTTTGCTATACCTTGTTATCTTTTATTTAAGATATGTTCCAATAATCAACCCTCTTTAGCCTTATCCTAAGCAATCATAACATGAAATCATGGAGTTAATATGTTTATTATTTTCACCCAATACTCATTATAATTAGTTTATAACTGTAAAAATGAAAATCCTTATCCATATACCATCCCAAATCATCCCCTATACCCCCAGTATAGGTATACTCCTATACCATGCATGAGGGGATGCTGGTTGACCTCCTCAAGTATTTGGGGATTAGGTTTCTAAGGTGGCAGCAGATCTTACAAAACAAACTGCAGTACTGACATTTGTTTGTGAAATATGATGCAGTGTTCCAGCAGCCAAGACTCTTTCCAAGAGTTTCTCAAAATCCAGTGGAATAAATATCAGATTTTTTTATTGCCCACCACGTAATAGGAATATAACTTATTACCATTGGAGTGCCAGGCTTTCAGCAGCAGCTGTAAATCGGGTGCTTCAATTGACTCCATATGCATTTAAGTAAAATCTAGCCCATGTAGGGGAGCAGTGGATGTAATTGGAATATGGAATGGGGCTTTTGGATTAATCACATTCTGAATATTAATTGTGCATTATGCTTATTTCCTTGTAAATGCATTCAGAAGTCCCAGTGTGTGTAGCTGACTTTGGCTTATACAATCAGAATAGCAAATGCCCTAAATGTGGGGTTTGAAACAGTCCCAACTGCAATGTCTGAGGCAGAATTTCATTTCCTAGGAGAAAAAGAATATTTTAGCCCTTTCCAGGAGGCCTAAAACACAGTGTATAGTTTCCTGACAATAGGGGAAAACCCATGTTTGTTTTTAACAGCTTGGTTCATGGACTTCAAAGAACAAGGCCACATTCTGCAGTTAATTCTTGGGGATTTTTCTGGCATCAGAAGTTCTTTAGGACTGAGCCATGCTGTGTGATTGTCTTTAGGGGTAGAAGAGGTAGGCAGGTCAGAAATTAGCAGAGGAGGAAATAGGTTGGGGAACAGTGTGACCAAGGATTGAAAGTCCTAAATGCTTCCCTGCTCTGCTGAGTGTATTGCTGCGGTGACCTTGCTTCACGAGAACACATAACATCCTACATGTGTACACAAGTCCTCATTCACAGAGGAAGGCTTCTTCCTGCTGAATCTCATCTCTGAGAAGTATGTGTTATGATTCCCATTTCCCAGATGTAGAAATTGAGGCATGGGACAATTTTTGCCTCAAGGAAATGTAAATAAACAAGTCATGAGAGTAGGACTTCAATTACGATGAGTCTTGGGACGCAAAATTAAGAAGCACCAAAAAAAAAAAAAAAAAAAGCAAAAAAACAAAAACTCAGTAATCAAGAAAAATAGTATTTTAGCACAATATTTTTAAAAATTCTTGCAAAAAAACTGTGATGAACAAAATATCAAAATGCTAAATAAAGATGGTAGAAGTGTCTTGCTGAGTCATATTTGAGCCTGAGACAAAAGGAAAAACCAGTAATTCTGATCCTGTCTTTATCTTGATTACTGAGTTTTTTGGCTTCCCTTAAATTTTGTGCCTGAGGCAAGTGCCTCACTCACCTCACAGTGCCCTGACCCTGTATGGAAGCTAGAATTATCTCTGCAAAGTACACGTGATCATGTCAGATCTCCGATCAAAACACTCCGGGGGCTTCCTGTTACCTACAGAATAGAGTCCAGATGCCCAAGCCTGGCTCTGGAGCCTTGTGAGATAGAGGGAGCACACACTGCATGCCCTGAACCGGGATCTGTGATACACATAACTCAACTGATTTAATAGTCTTGGGCTAAAAGCTTAGCCTGCCTGGGTGTGGATCTTGTTCTGTCATTTCCCAGCACTGTGACCTTAGATCATGAGCCTTAAGTCCTTGGGCCTCAGGTTTCTCACTTGATAGTCGTGCCCAACTCATAAAGTTGCTGAGAAGATTAAATAGTAAAACAGCAATAATGTGAAAATAATTGTCTACGACATCTCTGTGGCACATAATTTCCCCATCATCTGGCACATAGTAAGTGCTTAATCCATTCAACAAATATTTATTGGACACCTATGCTAGGTACATAGTGCTGGGTATATTGCGCTACAGTAAATGCCAGTTATTATTATTACTATTATTTAATCTTCACACCAGCTCCATGAGGTAGGTAGTTGTTTTCATCCTCATTTTATAGTTGAGGAAACTGAGGCTCAAAGGGGTTAAGTAATGTACATGAGATAAGCCAGCAGTTAAACCAAGGAGCCAGGATTGGAACCCGGTTAGTTTTTTGTAAGGTTTATGGAATCATTTCTGAGTGTAGACTGTGAGCTTCCAGAGGGCAGGCCCCATGGTGCATTTGTTCTAATGTCTGCTCGGGCCTAGCAAGGGCTTTGTATACAATAAGTGCTCAAAAAATGGCCAGTACAATAAATTGAAAACTGTCTTGAAGCTTTCTTGAATATGATTTGTAGTTTGTGCCCATGTTTTTAGCCCCAACCTCCACCCCAATGTAGAGTGTTTTTTAGTGCTTCTCTGAACTCCAGGTTCTCTTTGAGAAAAGAGAACTTGGTTTGAGTGGTAGAGGTGGGCAGGAGTCCAAAATGAAACTCATCTCCCTTCCCCACATGCTTATTTTCAGTGACAGTGCCATGGTCCAGGATTCTGCCCCTGTTTTAGTTAGGGTTCTCTAGGGAAACAGAACCCATGGGAGATATCTGTAAATAGTATGAGATTTTATAAAAGTGTCTCATGCAACTGTATGGATGCATGAGTCCAAATTCCGTAGGGCAGGTTGCAAGCCGGCATTCCAGTGAAGGTCTTGGATGAATTTCCCAGGAGATGCTGGCTGGCTGAAATAGAGATGAAAGTTCTCTCTTCTGACTGCTGAAGTCATCACCTTCCCCTTAAAAGCCTCCAGCTGATGAGATTAAACACCTCTCATTGCAGAAGATACTCCCCTTAGCCAACTACAAGTGTAATCAGCCATAGATGCAATGAACATACTGATGATTTAAGTCCATGAAATGTCCTCGCAGCAACAGATAGGCCAGTGCTTGCTTGACCAGACTACTGGGCACCATCACCTGGCCAAGTTGACACATAAACCTAAACATCACAACCCCCTACCCTCCACCCCCACAAGCATCCCTCTGCCTCAATTCCTCCCTTCCTTTTCCAGTCACTCAACTACTATATCCTAGGGGATTCCACCTCCTAAATCTTTACCCATCTGTCACTTCTTTCCATACCTGTGCTGTACATCATTTCCAGGCTGCCTCCTTGCTCTCACTTGGATGTCTGTAACCACCTCCTCTCTGCCTGCCTGCTTCAAGTCTGGCCCCCTTCCCTCTCCATTCTTCACTGGGCAACTAGAACCATCTTTTCAAACAACAGATCGGACCCAGCATGCTTAAAACTTTACCCTGACTCTGATTATCTAGAGCAGTAGTCTTCAAATTGGGCATCCAAAACCTGGAGCAATGCAAAATGACCCCCCTGGGTGGGGGAAGAAGATATTATAACTTCTATTTCAATTTATTTTCTATTGCATCCTTTTTAAAAAGTTGTATCTTGGTGCTTGTTTCATAATGTACTGTCTCAATTCAGGGTCCCTTGAAGCAGAGCCTGAGGCAGGGGTTTGGATGCATGTGACTTACTGAAGAGATGCATGCAGGAGAAACCTACGGGAGACTTAGGGAAGCAAAACAAGGTAGTGGAAACAGCTAAGCTAGGGTATGCCTTGTTCTAGAGTCTAGCTTCAACTTGATCCCATGGGAGTTCTGGAGGATGAATTGCTCCCCAGGGGCCAATCCTTTGTATACCTATGTGTGGTGGTTAAGTTCATGTCGATTTGGCTGGGTTATGGTGTCTGGTTGTTTGGTAAAGCAAGCAATGGCCTGATTGTTACTGTAATGATATTTAATGGATTTAATTCATCAGTAAGTTGATTGCATCTAAGGCTGATTATATCGACAATTGACTAAGGAGATTGCCTTCAACAAAGAGAGAAGTCTCAAGCAATCAGTTGTAGGCCTTAAAGGAAAGATCTGATGATTTCAGCATTCAGAAGGAAGAATTTCCATCTCTACTTCAGTCTGCCAGCTTCTCCTGGGGAATTCACTGAAAACTTTCATCAGAGTTCCAAGTTGCAGCCTGCTCTGTGGAACTCAGACTCCCCATTTCCACAGTCACATGAGCCAGTTGCTATAATAAATTTCTTATTATTTACATTTTACACACACACACACGCACATGCATGTGTGTATTTATGTATGTTGGTTCTGGTACCCTGGAGAACTGTGACTAAAACACCAACAGCCACTTGGCCCTAGGTTGGGGAGAGTGTAAATTTCCATGAGTCAGCTCCCTTTGGATAAGGGCAATTCTCCAGATACAGGGGAAGCTATGAGCTGTGAGCAGCCAACATTCACAGTACCTGGGCATTGGGCATACCAACTTGGAAAATGGAATTGGGGACAGGCACCAATGGTGTCTACTATATGTACAGGGGTGGGAGAAGAAAGTATTAGAACTTCCATTATGTCCACTTTCATTTCAGCCTTAGAAAATATATACATTTTCTCTACATTTTATAATATACATAAAACTACAATATGCATAATATATTAGAACAGTAATATTTAGGAAATTTAAAAATAAATAGATCAGTATTGGGGGTTGTTGGGGATTGATTCATGTCCTCTACAAAAGACATATTCAGGTCCTAACCCACAGTCCTGTGGGTGTGAACCCATTTGTAAATAGGACCTTTGAAGATGTTATTTTTAGTTAAGGTCTGGATTCATTTGTGAATAGAATCTTTGAAAACTCTATTTGTGAAGCCAAATTGAATCAGGGTGAGACTTAATCCATATGTCTGGGGACCTTACAAGGGGAGGAAATCTAGATAGAGATGTAGACGACCAAGCAGAAGAAGTAGAAGCAGAAGGAAAAGCCATGTGATGGAGACAGAGATGCAAGCCAGGGAACCCCAAGGACTGTGGCAAGCCAGCACCAGAATGCTACAGAATCTGGGGAGAAAGCATGGCCTTGGTGATGCCTTGAGTTTCGATTTCTAGGCTTCTAAACTGTGAGCCAATAAATTCCAGTTGGTAAGCCAGCCCATTGTGTCGTATTGGTCATAGCAGCTCTGGAAAACTAGGGCAGGGATGTAGCTAAACTGAATCCACATCCCAGTCCAAGCCATGGTGGCTTGGGGGTCCCTGACTTTCCAATCACATGTCTCCTTTCTCTTCTAGTCCCAGCTGACTTCGGCTTCCTGTTTCTGGCTCTTCTCTGTGGCTTTCTCTTTATATGGCCTCCAATAATAGGATTAAGACCCATCCCGATTCAGGTGGACCACACATTAACTAAAAAGAACGTCTTCAAAAGGTCCTATTTACAGTAGGTTCACACCCACAGGAATGGGATTACGACTAAGATATGTTTTTTTTTCTGGTGTATGTAATTCAGTTTACCACAGTATATGGATGTGTATATGCATATGTATATATTTATGTATAATGTGTGTAGGTATGTATTTATGTACAATGTATGTATATGCATACATATGTATAGTCATTATAATTTAATAATCTCAAAAAAGTCATTAGCTGGCCACATCATCCTTATTTTATATATAAGGAAACAGCCTCAGAGAGGATGAATAACTCATCACAGGCTGGGATTTGAACCAGGGCAGCTTAACTCTTCACCATCCCCTTATTTGCCTTACATATCCTTCCCTTCTTTCATTGATGAGTGCTCCAACTGCAGACTAGGAAGCCTTCCCATACAGCAAAGTCCTTGTTCATTCACAGACATTTGGAAGTCATAATTAGAAGGCATCTTTATTAAATTCTGTATTGTAGCTAGTTGGATGTAGAAACTGGATAATTCCAGTGGTTTGAATGTCTTCGTTATCCCAGTTGGAGCCTACCCTAAATTAAAATCCCCTGAAGGTACTGTTCCTTTATTAACGATTTGCCTTGTTAACACTGTAAACATTCTTCTTGTTGTGGAGCAAGTCATGCTAATATAAAAGCAGCTATGAGAAGCAGAGCCCCACTAGCCCTCCACAGTCTCCACATTTCTGCTGGGAAGCAGAGCCTTGGTGAGACAGCTGCTCCCACATAGCATGCAGCTCCCATGTGCTGTGAGCTCCCTCAGGAGGTTGGAAACACGGGTTTGGATTCATTGAGACCCGGTGTGCATTCTGACTCTGCCACTTATTGACCTTATGCATTTGGGCAGGGCTCCTCTCGGTGCTTCAGTGTCCTCGGCAGTCAAAATGGGATTGTATAGTACCTAACTCATAAGCCAGGGTGAGGTTTGAATGAAGAGATGTACATAGAGGTAATTACACGAGGCTTGGTACTTAATACTGAAGCTCTTCACATCTTCATCTCTTCCAGTGGACATTTGTTACGGTTTTTGGCCAGCCAGCATCACTATAATATCCTTTCTAGCTGGGCGGGGGGGTGGGGGGTGGCGGAATTTCTGTCATTAAGAATCCTGCCTCCTCAAGGAAAAAGCTAGAAACTCACTTTGCCATCCACCCTCACAAGCTTGTGGTCTAATATTGGCACCCAGACCTGGTAGACTGATGTTTTTCTTAGGAAGTTTTTGCTGAAGTATAACCATCATGTAGAAAAGTACACAAATCGTAAGTATACTACATGTTCAAATTTTACAAACAGAATATATCCCTGTAAGCAGTACCTTTAGCGAGAAAGAGTATTACCAGCTCCCCAGAAGAGCCCATCAGGCCCCTTCCAGTCACTTTTCCCCAAGAGCATACACTGTCCTGACTTCTAGAGCATAGATTAGTTTTGCTATTTTTTTACCTTATATAAATGGAATTAAACAGCATGCATTATTTTATATATGGCCTTTTTTTCACTCAGTATTTGTGCGAGTCACTCATGGTATTTCATGTGGTTGTAGTTCTAACTTTAAATTTCATCACAGTGTAGTGTTCCATTGTGTGACTATGCCATAATTTATTTATCCATTCAAATTCTTAATGGACACCTACTGTTTCTTGTTTTTAGCTCTTATAAATAGGGCTGCTACAAATATTCTTGTATATGGCAGGGTACTAAGAGATTATGTCCTGTGGCCAGGGGTGGCAATGTGAGTTAGTGTCTGAGACTTTTTCTCATGGCATTGACCATAGCGTGTTCCCTGGAGCAGTCCAGACAGCATTGCCCTTGGCTGTGTAGATATGAAGCTTAATTATCTGTTCCTTGCATAAAGCTAAAGGTGAAGAATTTGAATCCTCTGTGCTTGTCTTTCCCGAACCCAATTTGCCCCTGCATGCTCCTTTACCAGTAAGCTATGAAATACCCCTTGTAACACTTTTATACACTGCTTGCTGCAGTTTAATATATGAGACACTGCATCATAGTCTAGAGGTACAAAATTACCTCGAAGTAATCATTTCCTAGAGGGCTGGTAGTAAACATTCTGTCATACAGCTATAGATTGTTTCCTGTCGTTATCAGTCAGCCTCCAGGGAGATATTAGGGGGATGATAAAGGAAAAAATTGAGAACTGGTGAATGTCTGCATGTGGCTGCAGGTCTGTGACAGGCTGGCTTTGTGGGTGGCAGGCTCCATCTGCACAAAAGAGCTCAAAGTTATGGGTTTGAGCTCTGGGTCCAGGTTCATGGACTCCTTTAACCCTATCCAAAGCACTCTGATGTCTTCTCTGTATGCTTTGTGTTTGCAAAATAATTGTTGCCTTTTGTGAGTACTCTGCCCCAGGAAGTCTGCAACAACTCTTCTTTCATCATCTTTTAATCCTCAGAATGATCTAAGGTGGAGTTATCATATTAGCCCTGTTTTACATCTGAGGAAACTAAGGCTCAGGGATATTGGGTGTCTTAGTTTCCTAGGGCTGCCCATAACAAAACACCACAAACTGGATGGCTTAAGATAACAGAAATTTATCACCTCATAGTTATGGAGGCTAAAAGTCCAAATCAAGGTGTCAGGGCCATGCTTCATCTAAAGTTTGTAGGGTTCTGATAGTGACTTGCTGGCAATCCATGGCATAACTCAATCTCTGCCTCTGTCACATGGCTGTCATCCCTCTTTGTCTGTCTCTCTAGGTCCAGATTTCCTCTCTTTGTAAGGACACCAGTCATATTAGATTAGGGCCCCCCTTAATCCAGTTTGGCCTTATCTTAGCTAATAACATCTTCAGAGTTCCTGTTTCCAAATAGGACTGTAGGCAGAGTGGGGTTTAGGACTTGAACATGTCTTTTAGGGGACATAATTCAACCCATATCATTGGGTGACTTGCATAGTCACACAGCTGCTCAGTGTGAACTTCGTAGCCTGGGATATTCTGCATCCAGAGGCTAAGTGCTAAGTCACTACATGCTGCCCCTCTTTAAAACATCAAGATCTGCATTTGTTCCATTAACTTGAATCCTCACTAAACTTAAAAGGATGCTGTTTTTGTTCCCAGTGTACAGATGAAGAAACTGAGGCTCTGAGAAGTGTAGCCATTCATCAAAATACAGTGAGTGAGTGGCATTGCTGAGGTTCCACTTGAGGGCTCTCTGGCTACACATCTAAACCCCCTCCTTGGGAGAGTGCAGATAAGACATTGGGGACTGCAGAGTTGCAGGATGTATGCAGGCTCATCTAGTGGATCTAATGGCTTGCTGAACTTAGGCCTACGTCCCCAGCAAAGGGTAGATTTGGGTTTGGGAGGCACTGTAGCTTGTAGAATTTTAGGGGCTCTCTTAAAAACGCAAAATTATTCGTAAAAATCAGGTACGGAAGTAGGAATGTTTTAGAAGGGGTGTGTGTGAGCGAGGGTTCTTGAAACTTATGCCTCGTGAATTTTGTGGTAAATCTGCTCTGGTCCCCAGTCTCCTGGGGATCTCACTTGGATGCCGAATCTCTAACAATCAGAAGCCTTTTCCTGGTACCGGAAGTACAGCAGGGTGGCTGTGGATTTTGGGGAATTTGTAAGTGACAAGAAGCATGAAGTGGATGATTTGGGGGGGTGCATGGGTCTTGACATCCTTTGTGGGCCCTACCCAGGACTGGAGCAATGAGGATGCGCGCCACTGAAAAGTGTGCTCTGCTGAGCTGTGCCAATCTGTGACTGTTGCCTAACCAGGACAAGATAAGCCAGAAACTGAGAACTAGCATTTAGAAACTTTTATAGCAGTCTTATACCTCATAGCATCCAAGTACACAGTCAGGATGCTGGGCTTGTTGAACAGCATATAGAGCCATTCAGAGGTTGCTGAAAGCCAGTTCTGGGAAGCACCTGCAAAGTCCCACTGCAAAGAGCATGTATATATAGTTTTGTTGAGGGAGGAAGCGGAATTAGGAACAGTAATCCAATTTGCCACATCTGAGACCCTTTAATGTTAAGAAAAGTATCTAGCAATGTGCCTGGTCAGAGTAGATGCTCAATAAACATTGTGTATTCTCTTGGAGAGCAGATCCCCACAATTGCCTCTGATGCTGTTGTGTGGGAGTGATTCTTCCTTCATGTGTGTTTCCAGGGATGAGCTCAGTTTCTACCCTGACATTATTAAGTCAGTCTCCAGTTTAAGAAGACTGTGCTATAATGATGCAAGTGCTTTGAGTTCCTAGGAAGAAAGATCCTGTTCTGGTTTTCCAAAGCTGCCATTATGCAAAATACCAGAAATGGATTGGCTTTTGTAAAGGGGATTTATTAGGTTACAGATTTACAGTCCTAAGACCATAAAAATGTCCAAACTAAGGCTTCACCAAGAGGATATGTTGACTAAAGAAAGGCCAATGGCATCCAGAACATTTCTATCATCTGGGAATGCCCGTGACTGGCATCTGCTGGTGCTTTGCTCCTGGGTTCTGGTTTCAAAATGGCTTTCTCCAAAATGTCTCTCTGGCTTCTGACTTTCTTAGCCTCTCTCTCTCTCAGCTCCTGTGCATCCATGCTTGTTCTCCCAGGGCATTTCTCTCTGAGTGTCTGGGGGTCCTTAGCTTCTCCAGGAGAAATTCTGGGCTTCGTCTCTTAGCTTAGCATCTCCAAGCATTGCCAAGCATGTGAATCTGTGTCAGCTCTTAGCTTCTCCCAGGGGCAAACTCTGGATTAACATATCTTAGCTTCTCTCCGAAATGTCTCTCTCAGCTTCTCTGAGCAATTTCTCTCCATGAACTCTCTTACAGGACTCCAGTGATAAAATTAAGACCCACCCAGAATGGGTGGGGTCACATGTCCATGGAAATAATTTAATCAAAGGTCTCACCCACAGTTGGGTCAGTCACATCTCCATGGAAACACTCAATCAAAAGGTTCCACCCTAATCGAAGGACTGATGCCCCCATAAGATTGCATTAAAGAACATGGCTGTTCTGGGGGACGTAATGTATCCAAACCAGCACAGATCCCATTGTAAGCTATGAGAAGAACTATTATCAAGTACTTAAATATCCATTTTCCCACCCCCCACTCACATAATGCTCTTATTTGTTTGCACACTCACAGTTATATAGTAGTAGAGGGAGAATTCATTAAGGCAAAATATGAAGGTAGCTTTAAAAAAAAATCGTCTCTCTTTTATGCAGTGCTTAGTTCCCTGTTTAATGAGAACCCGGCAAGTCCATTTTCCTTAAGGGTTTAATAAAAGAATAATTTTAAAAATTAAGACAGATGGGGAAAGTGCCGAGGGAAGTTATTTCCCCCATTAACTTTCACAACGGATCTTCTCAATACTGCAAGATGGGTGGGGAGAAAAAGACTCTAAGAACTATCAGGAGTCCTTTAAGATTACATAAAACTTCAGTCTATGTTTATGTGGCCCAGGGATTCCTGCTGAACAGATAGGAATTAGATTTATCGGTTGAATAATGGGACTGTTACAAGCTGGCAGTTTAATTAATGCTGATATTGGAGCTTGCTTTCTCTTATAATTTAGCCTACAGAGCTTAGGAGAAGGAGACATTTACATTTTTAAGAGGTGCTGAATAATCTTGGTTGCCTTTGGAGGGGAGAGGAGAATTGGATGTTTGAGGGAAGGAGAGTGTTGGGGTGGTGGTGGCTGATATCCAGGCAGTTCTTGGTGCAATACATGAGGTATGTCAGGGAAAATTGATTTTTATTATTTTCCACTGGGAATCTGGTATTGTTGTCATCATCCTCATTTTACAGATCATGAAACCAAGGCTTAGAAACACACACAGAAAATGGCAGAGCTGGGTTTGAATCCTGTGTCTATGTTCTTAAACCCTGCACTACCCACCTGTGGGGCAGATGGGCCAACTGAGGCTCAAAGAAGCAAGTAAAATTCCCACAGCTGAATAGCAAGTGGGTGCAGAGTGGGGACTACATTTCTTATCTAGCAGCTTTCACCACTATTTCTCTGGCATTTAGTATGGAGATACTGACTTGTTTTAATATTAGTTTGCATAACTCTCATTAAGGAAGGCAAATATGCTTCCCTCCTTATCTCCAAATGATAAGCAGAGCTCCCACTGATAGAGGGCTCACTATGTTGCAGGCACTCTGCTGAGAGCTGTCTGTTCATTATTTTATTTAATCCTCACAATA
Organism: Choloepus didactylus; assembly: GCF_015220235.1. Lineage (NCBI taxonomy): Eukaryota > Metazoa > Chordata > Mammalia > Pilosa > Megalonychidae > Choloepus > Choloepus didactylus. Next base: position 22,052,727 of record NC_051329.1, on the reverse strand, counting down.
AATGCTAGGAAGAAGGTATGCTATGACCTCCACTTTATAGATAAGGAATCTGAGGCTCAGAGAAGTGGAATGACTTGCCCAAGATCACCTAGTGGGAAGTGTTTGAGACAAGGTCGGGACCCAGGTCTGTTTGAAACTCCGAAGCATTTGCACAGAACCCCAAGGCTAAATAGAAACAATTGCTGGATTTCCTCCACTTGATTTACTAGTGTCCCAGGCTGCCTCCATCTGTGATAATTGAAGTTGACTGATGCAATTCAGCCTGTCACATTTGGGAGTTATTTTTGGCAAGTAAACCCCCTTCTCCAGGTAGGAAGGAGTTGGCTTTCCTCCTGCATTTTCCTCTTGGCATCTTGTTTTAGGGTCTCCTTGTTATGCCATATTGTAACTCATGAGGCTCTCAGAACTTGTTGAGATGGAAGGGTCCCTGAGTATGGAGTGAGTGCGGTCAGCAGTTTGGAAAACACTCTATTATCTGTCTTTCTTGGGTGGCCATTCATTAAGTGATCCTCAAGAGAGCCATATTTCTTTCTGACCAGGAAAACATCTTTGGTTTCCCAAAGACATTTTCAAAAACTGTTGAAAAAATTTTTTTTTCTTTACCATGTTGTTAAAGGTACTTGAGAGGCGGGGCAAGATGGCGGCATAGAGAGGAGTGGAAGCTAAGTAGTCCCCCTGGAACAACTACAGAAGACCAGAAACAACTAGTAAATAATCCAGAATAACTGCGGGGGGACAAACGAGACCATCCACTCATCATACACCAACCTGAATTGGGAGGAATGCCCGAGAACACAGCATAAAATCTGTAGTAAAACCTGCGGATCCAAGTCATGAGACCCCCTCCCCCATAGCCCAAGCTGCAAAGCCTCGTGGTGCCAGAGAGAAGCTCTCTCCCAGCAAGTGAATATAGCCCAGCTGAGCTCCAGCTGGGGTTTTAAGTAGCGAGTGTGAACTGCTCACTACAGGTATGCATCCCCCAAAAAACAGACAGAGGCTTTGGGTGACGACTTACCTTGGAGAGCCGGAGGGTCGCCTTGGACTGAGTCTAAAGGGGACTATCTGTTTCTTTTTCGGCTCAGTGGAGAAAGCCCCAGTCATATTCAGTTTCCAGGGCTGTGACTTGGGGAAGGGTGGAGACAGCACAAGCAGAGAGGGAGACCATTGAAATGCTAATGACCTCCACCTGGGGGCTCTGTCTTCTCTAGGAGGAAAGGGGTGGGGCCCTTTCCATTCAGAACCAGACCCCAGAGCCTAGGGGAACAAGGCCATACCTCCTCACACCAGTCAAGAATTATAGGCTAACAGGCATCACCTGCTGGGCAGAAAAGCACAGTGACCTGAGGCATCAAAGGGTGGAGCAATTTTCTAAGACACACCCGCAGGGAAACCAGATACTGAATATTTCTTCCTTCTGGGACCTGAGCCTGATCTGGTCTGGGAAAACCTGATTTGGATAACCAAGGAAACCATGCCTAGACAACAGAAAATTACAGCCTACACTAAGAAAAACAAAGTTATGGCCCAGTCAAAGGAACAAACGTACACTTCAACTGAGATACAGGAATTTAAACTAATGCTAAATCAAATCAAGAAGTTTAGAGAAGATATTGCAAAAGAGATAGAGGCTGTAAAGGAAGCACTGAGCATATATATGGCAGAAATCAAAAGTTCAAAAAAACAACTAGTAGAATCTATGGAAATGAAAGGCACAACACAAGAGATGAAAGACACAATGGAAACATACAACAGCAGATCTCAAGAGGCAGAAGAAAACACTCAGGAAGTGGAGAACAAAACACCTGAAAGCCTACACACAGAGGAGCAGATGGAGAAAAGAATGAAAAAATATGAGCAACATCTCCGGGAACTCAAGGATAAAACAAAGTACAATAATGTACATATCATTGGTGTCCCAGAAGGAGAAGAAAGGAGAAAGGAGGCAGAAGCAATAATAGAGGAAATAATTAATGAAAATTTCCCATCTCTTATGAAAGACATAAAATTACAGATCCAAGAAGCGCAGCGTACTCCAAACAGAAGAGATACGAATAGGCCTACGCCAAGACACTTAATAATCAGATTATCAAATGTCAAAGACAAAGAGAGAATCCTGAAAGCAGCAAGAGAAAAGCGATCCATTACATACAAAGGAAGCTTAATAAGACTATGTGCGGATCTCTCAGCAGAAACCATGGAGGCAAGAAGGAAGTGGTGTGATATATTTCAGATACTGAAAGAGAAAAACCGCCAACCAAGAATCCTATATCCAGCAAAGCTGTCCTTCAAATATGAGGGAGAGCTCAAATTATTTTCTGACAAACAGACAATGAGAGACTTTGTGAAGAAGACACCTGCCCTACAGGAAATACTAAAGGGAGCACTACAGGGTAATAGAAGACAGGAGTGCGTGGTTTGGAACACAATTTTGGGAGATGGTAGCAGAACAATGTAAGTACACTGAACAAAGATAACTATGAATATGGATCAGAAAGGAAGGTAGGGAGCATGTGAGACACCACAAGAAAGGAGGAAAGATAAAGACTGGGAGTGTAACTTGTTGAAATCTAGAGTATTCAACAATTGTGATAAAATGTACAAATATGTTGTTTTACGAGGGAGAAAAAGCAAATGTCGACCTTGCAAGGTGTTAAAAATGGGGAGGCATTGGGGGAGGGATGCAATCAGCATTAACTAGAGACTGTAACTAATAGAATTATTGTATTATGCTTCCTTTAATGTAACAAAGGTGATATACCAAGTTAAATGCAGATAAGAGGGTGGGGATAGGGGAGGCATGTTAGACACTTGACATTGGTGATATTGTCTGATTCTTTCTTCTACTTTGATTTAAGGTTATTTTTCCTTTTGCTGCTTCCTAGCTGTCATTTTTTTTTTCCTCTTTCTTTTGCATCTCTACCTTCTTTGACTCTCCCTCCTGCCTTGTGGAAGAAATGTAGATGCCCTTATATAGATAGTGGTGAAGGTGGTGAACACATAAATGTATGACCATGCAGAGAACCATCGATTATTTACTTGGGATGCAATGTATGGTGAGTGAACAAAACCATATTAAAAAAAAATGGGTTGATGACAAAACCTCGAGGGCCATATACTGAGTGAAATAAGCCAGACACATAAGAACAAGTATGGCAGGGTCTCACTGATAGGAATTAATTATAATATGTAAACTCATAGACTTGAAATATAAGGTACCAAGATACAGGGCGAGGTTTAAGAATGGGGAGTGGTTGCTTAGTATGAGCAGAATGTTCAACTAGGATGAACTTAAATGTTTGTAAATGAACAGGGGTGTTGGTAGCAAGATGTGAGAATAACTAACAGTGCCGAATGGTGTGTGAATGAGGTGGAAAGGGGAAGCTCAGAGTCATATATGTTACCAGAAGGAAAGTTGGAGGTCAAAAGATGGGAATGTATAAAACTGAATCCTATGGTGGGCAATGTCCATGATCAACTGTACAAATACTAGAAATCGCTTCCATGAACCAGAACAAATGTATGACAATACAATTAGAAGTTAATAATAGAGGGGCATATAGGGAAGAACTATACCCCCATTACAAACTATATACTAAGTTAGTAGTATTTAAACATTTTTTTCATAAACAGTAACAAATGTACTATATCAATACTAGGAGTCAACAATTGAGGGGGGTTGGTTAGGGATAGGGGAGGATTACAGTTTCCTTTTCTTTTTTTCTTTTTCCATCTTTCACTTTATTTCTTGTCTGGAGTAATGAAAAGTTTCTAAAAATAGAACAAAAATTAAGTGTGATGGATGCACAGCTGTATGAGGGTACCCAGGGGCAAGTGATTGTACACTTTGAATCTTTGGATAATTGTATGGTATCTGAACAATCTCAATAAAAATGAAAAAAAAAAAAAGGTACTTGAAATAATGGATAAAGGCAAGCACTAGATAATGTCCAGAGAAGAAAGACAACGATTCCTCAGTTCATGGTTATATTATCTAAGTTAATGACTAGTTTCTGGTAAATTGCTTTCTACCGTGACCAAAGAAAATAAGTGGGCATGCTTTAATTTTGCAAGGATATTTGGATTTTCCATTTAAGAATAGCAGAAATGATCTTTACATCACAGAGGCCTCTGCTGTCTGTGTCTTCATCCACACCAGACATCACTAGAGGATCTTGACACATGGTGGCTTAAAATCCTTCCCAGTAGAGGGCTCCAGGCAGCCACTGCCATTGATCAGAATTGGATTAGAAGGTACAATCTATTTGCCAAGCTTGGCTGTATGGTCTTTTACATCCTTTTTTAGTACAGAGCACCAGTTTTTCCTGGCAGACAGGCTCAGCTAGACCAAACTGGATTGAATTAAGATGCTAATCAAGTGGTCTGATGGGGAAACAAATGAGACTCCAATTCTTAAATAACTGGAAAGAAGGCTTAGCAGATGACTTGTGAAAGGTCACACAGCAAGAAAATAAGGGTGGGAGTTTAATAGATTTGGGAGTCAGGTTCATGTCCTGCTACAGCACTTCCTAATTTAGTGATCTTGGGCATGTCATTTCAACTACCTGAGCCTCAGTTTCCTCACTGGTAAAAGAGAATAGCATGCTGCCTACCTCACTGAGCCATGGTGTGGATTAAATGACATAATGCACGTCAAATGCCTAGATAAAGGCTTGCTAGGAAGCAACTAAAACATGTTACCCATTATTTTTCCGGTTTTATTAAAATTGACAAGGATTTGCCATCCTGTGCTGACCATCTAGATGGAGTGAAGACACAAAATTTGTCAGCAGACCAGATGGGATTAAACTTCTGCCCTGGCCACTCACAGTCAGGTGTGAACATGAAAAAACTGCTGAATATCCTGGATAGGATTTCTCAAATGAGAAATAGGGATAATAATAAGATTAATAAGATTATTACTAAATAGCAATCAAAATTAAATACAGCTAATGTATGTAGTATCTTATCACATTGCCACATGTTAAAAGATAATTTAAGTTTTTTTCTCTTTTCCTTTTTTTTTCTTTTAAGAAACCAACTGTGCTGTCCTGTCAAGATGTTATGGTAGGCAAATAATAGTGATAGTAATAGTAATGCTTGTGGCTGCCATGTATTGAGTGATTACTGTATGCCAGACCCTTTATATTAATTCTCAATTAATAAGGCTTAAGATAAGGATAAGTGTAAGAAAACAAGTACTTACATGGTGCTTATCAAGTGCCAGACATTATTCTAAGTTCCTTATGATATTAACTCATTTCATGCTCACAGCTACCTTATGAAGTACATATATTTATCAGCAGTATTTTACAAAGGAGGAAACAGAGGCTCTGAGAGTGTAAGCAACTTACCTGAGGTCACTCAGCTAGTAATGGGCAGAGCTGGGATTTGAACCTGTGTCTTTGACTCTGGGGATGACTGCCACATTACGTGGCTTCCTATGGAGAGAAGTGGCTATAAACACACAGGGAATTGATGGAGAGGATTGTGAACCCAGTGAAGGCCTCACCCAATGCACCTGCAAACTGAAGCACATTACACTGAATCCCTGTGGAAATTTCCCTGTGACAAAAAGATGTCCAGACTTGCCCAATTCCCACTGACTTCATACAGAGCAAGCCTTACCAAGTCTACAACACCAGAATTTGGAGAGCTCCTTGAAGAGATTTGACTTCTCTAATCTCACCATGCGTAAGAAGAGTATGGAGACATGAAAGGCAGCAGTTATTAATTTCTTGAATAGATAATGGCAAGCCATTTAGAGGGAGCAGTGTCAGGAAGATGAAAAAGCTATTAACACAGTTGGAAGCTCATTTCTTTTGGAGTGGTCAGCAGCAGCCAGAGAGGACAAAAAAAATGAGAAAATACTGCAGTGGGCACTTCTGACAACACAAATTATTCAGGAGATATTAAAGTGCATTGTTCACCATCATAAACATTTTTTTATGTTTATGAGATCTGTTCGAAGGCATCATGATGGATGATGCCCAATAGCATTTATTAGGGATGTGTATATGCATGTGTGTGTGTGTATGGATCTTCTTTGCTTTGTAAATCATTCCTCCTAGCTGATATACTCAGCAGTGGCTAGGCATGGCTTATCTAATGCAAAATGAAGTCTGTGTGTGTCTGGTTCCCTGGGTGGTTTTACTATTCTTGGATCTGCTGTGCTGTAAATGGGGAAACTGGTAGCTGATCAGAGGCTGACTGATAGGGACAAAAGAAATGGTCTAAATCTGGAAAGAGGAAAACCAGGAGGAACGCAGAGATGAGAAGGGCACAGCAGCATTTCCCAGCATGTGTTGCTTGAGAATGATGTGTTCTCACCCAAAGCGGGGCCCATGAGGATCAATGTGAGGACCAAGATGGCAGAGTGAGATGCTCCAGAATCCTGTCCCTCCACAGAAGACTTAAACAACAAGCAAAATATGGCAGAACCATTTTCTCAGCGCTCCAGAAGACAGTTAAAGAGTTGCAGTAACAGGGCAAGGACCAAATCAAGAAAAAAAGAATTTAAAAATGTTAGGAAAACCTTGTGATGCCCTTGTTAACTCTTTTCTTATCTCCTTCCCAGCTCAGTGCAGAGCTGGCCTACACTCCTAGTCTGTTTCCCCAGTCGTAGTTCTGGAGGGAGGAAATTAACCCTTCTGTACATATTAGGGTACACGTATGTCTGTGCCAGTCTGTCTGATGGCAGTCTGAAGGTCTGAATCAGGGTACATGTTTCAGGCTCACCATCTCAGACCTTGTCCTACAAGAAGTAGCTTGCAGAGCAGCTAGTATGCTATAGGAGAATGGTCAAATAACAGAATCTTGGAGCATAGATTTGCCAGCTGTGGACCATACAGTGTAATACCTGGAACTTGGAGGAAAGACTGTTTCCTAAAGGAAAAGGGACATGAGGTTCCATATAAAGGGGGAATTCCTAGGACCATTGGGCATTCTCAGGGCAAGACACATAGTCAGAAAAGATTAAGGAAGCTGTTCTTAAAACTAATTGAAAGGCAGGCTAAGCTCTGAAGGAAAGCACTCCCATGAGCTAATCTGCAAAGACAAGGAAAGGTGTTTTCTTTTATTTCTGCCTCCTGGCAATTCAAGGAAATCTCTGTTATAACACTATCTGGATACAACCTTAAGGGAAAGATATTTCAGTAACTAAATTCCAGAGATAACACATTAAAATGTAAAGTGTCTAGGGTTCAATAAAAGATTACAAGACAGAAGGAAATAGGAAATGATGACCCATGCGAAAGAGCCAGATAAAGCATTTGAAATCACCAGTGAGGAGTGCTGGACCATGGACATACCAGAAAATATTTTTTAAAAATTGTCCTAAATATGCTCAAAGGAAAAACTAAAGGAAAACACAAACAAAGAACTGAAGGCAAGCAATAGATTGACAAAAAGAGAATATCAATAAAGAGAAGTCATAAAAAGAACCTATCACTGTTGAAGACCACAGTGACAAATAAAAAATTCCCTGGAGGGATTCAACAACAGATCAGAATGGGTAGAAGAAAGAATAAGTGACCTTGAAGATAAGAAAATTGAAATTGTTCAGTTTGAGAAGAGGAAAGAAAAAAGAATGAAGGGAAGTGAACAGAGACTGTAGGACACCATCAAGCATACCAAGATAGGCATTATGTGAGTCTTAGAAGGAAAAGAAAGGGAGAGGGTCAGAATGAATATTTGAAGAAATATTGGCTGAAAACTTCCAGAATTTAATGAAAGACATGAATAAACATATCCAAGAAGCTTGACAAACTCCAACCAGGTAAGCCTAAATAGACCCACAACAAGATACATTATAATCAAACTGTCAGATACCAAAGACAAAAACAGAATGCTGAAAGGTGCAATAGAGAAGCAATATGTCATGTACAAGGGAGCCTCAATAAGATTAAGTGCTGATTAGTCATCAGAAACCATTGGAAGAAGGCAATGGGATGACATATTTAAAGTGCTGAAAGGAAAAATTGCCAACCAATAATTCTATATCTGGGAAAACTGTTTATAAAAAGTGAGGGAGAGACCTGAGTACCTCTTTGTTGCTCAGATGTGGCCCTCTCTCTCTCTAACTGAGCCATCTCGACAGGTGAACTCGCTGCCCTCCCCCCTACATGGGACCCGACTCCCAGGGGTGTAAATCTCCCTGGCAACGCAGAGTATGACTCCCGGGGATGAATGTGGACCCGTCATCGTGGGACTGAGAGTATCTTCTTGACCAAAAGGGGGATGCAAAATGAGACGAAATAGTTTCAGTGGCTGAGAGATTCCAAATGGAGTCGAGAGGTCACTCTGGTGGACATTCTTATGCACTATATAGATAACACCTCTTAGGTTTTAATGTATTGGAATAGCTAGAAGTAAATACCTGAAACTACCAAACTCCAACCCAGCAGTCTGGACTCCTGAAGACAATTATATAATAATGTAGATTACAAGGGGTGACAGTGTGATTGTGAAGACCTTGTGGATCACACCCCCTTTAGCTAGTGTATGGATGAGTAGAAAAATGGGGATAAAAACTAAAGGACAAATGGGGTGGGATGGGGGGATGATTTAGGTGTTCTTTTTTCACTTTTATTTTTCATTCTTGTTCTGGTTCTTTCTGATGTAAGGAAAATGTTCAGAGATAGATTGTGGTGATGAACGCATAACTATGTTATCATACTGTGGACAGTGGATTGTATATCATGGATGATTGTATGGTGTGTGAATGTATTTCAATAAAACTGAATTTAATAATAAAAAAGAAAGTGAGGGAGAGAGAAAAACAAAAGCTGAGGGAATTTATTACCACTAGACCAGCCCTTCAAGAAATGTTAAAGGGAGTTCTTTAGATTGAAAGAAAGGGGACTAGAATGTAGATCAAATCTGCATGAAGAAAAAAAGATCAGTAAAGGTAATGGCATGGTATACTATACATATAAATGCCAGTATTATTATATTTTTTGGTTTGTTACTCTACCTTTTACTTCTTAAAATGCGAATGCATGAGAAGTAATGATAAATCCAAGGTTTGGGTTGTATAATATTTAAATATGTAATTTGTGAGAAGAACATAAAGCTGGGGTAACATAGGGTGTAGAAATATAGTTTGTGTAAGCTGTTGAAGTTGAGTTGGTATCAAACTAAACAAGATCTTTATTATATTTATGATAAATTTATGCGTCAAGTTTTCCACAATGAAAATATTGGGAAAATATGCACATAAAGAAATGAAAAGGGATTATAAAGGGCTCACTACAAAAAATCAATTAAATACAAAGATAGGCAATAACGGAAGAATTAAGGGACAAAAATGGTCTAAGACTTATCAAACCTAAGAGTAAAATGGCAGATACAAGTCCTGCGGCATTCAGTAGGTATTTAAAATGTAAATGGGTTTAATTCTACACACAAAGGGAAGAGATTGGCAGAATGAAAAATTAAAAATATGACCCAACAATATGCTGTTTACAAGAGACTCACCTTAAATTTGGAAACACAATGTGCCAGTTTAAATGTATTATGTACGCCCAAATGCCATTATCTTTGTACTCTTGTGTGGGCAGACCTATCAGTGTTAATTACATTGTAATTGTTTGAGTGTTTCCATGGAGATGTGCCCCACCCAACTGTGGGTGATAACTCTGATGAGATAACTTCCATGGAGACGTAGCCCACCAATTCAGGGTGGGCCTTGACTGCTGGAGCAGTATATAAGCTCAGACAGAAGGAGCAAGCTTGCTACAGCCAAGAGGGACACTTAGAAGAAAGCACAATAGCTGCACATGAGAGACAGTTTGAAGACGGCCTTTGAAAGCAGACTCTTGCTCCAGAGAAGCTGAGAGAGGACAAATACCCCAAGTGCAACTAAGAGTGACATTTTTGAGGCGCTGCAGCCTAGAGAGGAATGTCCTGGGAGAAAGCTGTTTTGAAGCCAGAACTTTGGAGCAGACACCAGCCACGTGCCTTCCCAGCTAACAGAGGTTTTCCAGACACCATTGGCCATCCTCCAGTGAAGGTACCCAATTGCTTATATGTTACCTTGGACACTTTATGGCCTTAAGACTGTAACTGTATAACCAAATAAACCCCCTTTTATAAAAGCCAATCCGTCTCTGGTGTTTTGCATTCTGGGAGCATTAGCAAACTAGAACACACAAGTAGGTTAAAAGTGCAAGGATGGAAAAAATATTCCATGCAAATATTAACCAAAAGAGAGTGGATATGAGAACCTCTTTTGTTGCTCAGATGTGGCCTCTCTCTCTAGGCCTAACTCGGCAAATAAATTCATTAATCACCCCCCCCCCCACATGGGATATGACTTCTAGGGGAATGAATCTCCCTGGCGACATGGGACATGATTCCCAGGAATGAGCCTGACCCTGGCAGTGAGGGATTGAAAATGCCTACTTGACCAAAAGGGGGAAAAAGAAAGGTAACAAAATAAGGTTACAGTGGCTAAGAGATCTCAAATAGAGTCGATGGGCTATCCTGCAGGTTTCTCTTATGCAAGCTCCAGCTGGATATCCCAAATAGCCACAGTATGCCATACCCTTACCAACAGTAGTTCTGAAATACCTAAGTCCCTATCTGAGCTTCTATAGAAAATTCACTCACTAAGTTTTATCTCTCAGAAACTTAAATCCACCGAAGTGTTCCTATACTAGACAAGTCCTAAAACCCAGAGGCAACATCCTCTTGAAGAACATCAATCAGATGCAGCCCCCTTACCCCATACTATCAACACCCCCTTTCAATATGAACAAGTTAGGGGTGGCCACTGCCTAGACACCCCTGAAGATCAAGAAAGAGATTAAACAAGAGGAAGGGAGTAGCAACAGACAGGATAGGATTTAACAAGGGATTACGAATACTGAAACTGTATATAAATATATGTATTTTAGATGCTAAGGTATTAGAATAACTAGAAGGAAATAACTGAAATGGTGGAACTGTAACTTATAATATTCTTTGAAATTTGCTCTATAGCTGTTTGTTGAATTGTGCTTTGAAAGTTATCACCTTTCTATATATACCCTATATTTCGCAATATGGAAAGAACTGAAAGTGTGAAACTGTCTGTTCTAGTTTGCTAATGCTGCAGAATGCAAAACACCAGAGATGGATTGGCTTTTATAAAAAGGGGGTTTATTTGGCTACACATTTACAGTCTTAAGGCCATGAAGTGTCCAAGGTAACACATCAGTAATCGGGTACCTTCACTGGAGGATGGCCACTGGCATCTGGAAAACCTCTGTTAGCTGGGAAGGCATGTGGCTGGCATCTGCTCCAAAGTTCTGGTTTCAAAATGGCTTTCTCCCAGGATGTTCCTCTCTAGCAAGCTTGCTCCTCTTCAAAACGTCACTCACAGCTGCACTGAGTTCCTTCTCTTTGAGTCAGCTCATTTATATGGCTCCACTGATCAAGGCCCACCCTGAATAGGTGGGGCCATGCCTCCATGGGAATATCTCATCAGAGTCATCACCCACAGCTGGGTGGGGCACATTCCAAGCAAATCTAATCAGTACCAAAACATCTGCCCCACAAGACTACATCAAAGATAATGGCGTTTGGGGGACACAATACATTCAAACTGGCACAGTGACCCATAACAATATTTGAAATTACCTATATAACTGCCTGTTGAGCTGTACATCAAAAGTTAACACCTTTCTGTATATATATTTTACAGTCATGGAAATAACTGAAATTGTGGAACTGTAATCCATAACATTCTCTTTTTTTTTTCAATTTTTATTTTGAAATAATTTCAAACATATAGGACAGTTGCAAATACAACACAAACGCCATACAGAGAACTCCGACACCCCCCGCCCCCAGATATCTGTATCTATCAGTTTTACATTCTGCTACCTTTGCAGTTCCTTCCTTCCTTCCTTCCTTCCTTCCTTCCTTCCTTCCTTCCTTCCTTCCTTCCTCTCTCCCTCTCTCCCTCCCTCTCTCGCCTGTCTCTTTCAACTATATCTGTTTTCTTTCTATCAATTATCTATCTACCCATTTATCATCTTCTGAACTTCTGAGAGCAGGTTGCATGTATCATACTCCTTGAACTCATAATACTTCATGTACGTTCCTATGAATTAACTGCAATTAATTCAAGAAAATCAATATGGATATAAAGCTTAAATTCTATATTCCAGTTTTTCTTTATGTCCCCTTTCAGCTTTTCTCCTCCATTCTTAGATCCACTCCAGTATCATATATTGCATTGATTGCCATTAACTCTTAACTTTTTTTAATTAACTATATAAAAAATTTTTTTTAAAAAAGATATACAATAAAAAAACATTTCAAACAAACCATAACAAGGGAATAAGAAAAAGACAACTAGCCTAAAATAACTACTTTACTTCCAACATGTTCCTACTCTACCCCAAAAAAATAACCTAATATAGCAACATTTCTGTGAACTTGTTCCTACCATACCCATCAGAAATTAACAAACCATAGTCTTTCCTGGGCATTCCCAGAATGTTAAATTTACCCATGATAGCTTATCTGTTCTTATTGGGTTATCGTTCCCCCTTCCTTAATAGCTCTCTATTACTAGTTCCCCTACATTCTACATTAGAAACCATTTATTTTAGGAGTGTGTTGTTTAACCTCCAGGTGTTTGTGAATTTTCTAAGTCTCTGATGGTTATTGACTTCTAATTGTAATCCACTGTGGTCAAAGAATGTGCTTTGAATAATTTCAATTTTTTTGAATTTATTGAGGCTTGTTTTATGTCCCAGCATATGGTCTATTCTGGAGAAAGTTCCGTGAGCACTAGAGAATGTGTATTCTGGTAATTTGGGATGTGATGTTCTATATATGTCTGTTAAATCTAATTCATTTATCAGATTGTTTAGGTTTTCAGTTTCCTTATTGGTTTTCTGTCTGGTTGATCTATCTATAGGAGAGAGTGATGTGTTGAAGTCTCCCACAATTATTGTGGAAACATCCATTGCATCCTTTAGTTTTGCCAGTGTTTGTCTCATGTATTTTGTGGCACCATGATTGGGTGCATAAACATTTATGATTGTTATTTCTTCTTGTTGAATAGTCCCTTTTATTAGTTTGTAGTGGCCTTCTTTGTCTCTCCTAACATCCTTGCATTTAAAGCCTATTTTATCTGAGATTAATATTGCTACTCGTGCTTTCTTTTGGCTGTAGCGTGCATGAAATATTTTTTCCATCCTTTCACTTTCAATTTCTTTGTGTCCCTGTGTCTAAGATAAGTCTCTTGTATGCACCATATTGATGGTTCATATTTTTTGATCCCTTCTGCCAATTCATATCTTTTAATCAGGGAGTTTAATCCATTTACATTCAATGTTATTACTGTGAAGGCATTTCTTGAATCAGCCATCCTATCCTTTGGTTTATGTTTGTCAGATATATTTTTTCCCTCTCTCTCTTAATGTCCTTTAATGAACCAATACTGAATCTCTTTAGTACTGAACCTTTGTCTCTGTCTCTCTCTCCTTTCTTTGTTTGTCAGTAGGGCTCCTTTTAGTATCTGAAGTAGGGCAGGTCTTTTATTAGCAAAATCTCTCAGCATTTGTGAAAAATTTAAGCCCTCCCTCAAATTTGAAGGAGAGCTTTGCTGAATAAAGTATTCTTGGTTGGCAATTTTTCTCACTCAGAATTTTAAATATGTCATGCCACTGCCTTCTCACCTTCATGGTGGCCGCTGAGTAGTCACTACTTAGTCTTATGTTGTTTCCTTTGTATGTGGTGAATTGCTTTTCTCTTGCTGCTTTCAGAACTTGTTCCTTCTCTTCAGTATTTGACAGTCTGATCAGAATATGTCTTGGAGTGGGTTTATTTGGATTTACTCTATTTGGATTTCGCTGGACATTTATGCTTTATGTATTTATATTGTGTAGAAGGTTTGGGAAGTTTTCCCCAACAATTTCTTTGAATACTCTTTCTAGACCTTTACCCTTCTTTTCCCCTTCTGGAACACCAATGAGTCTTTTATTTGGACGTTTTATTTTATCTATCATATCCCTGAGGTCCATTTCAATTTTTTTTTGATTTTTTCCCCATTCTTTCTTTTGTTCTTTTATTTTCCATTCTGTGGTCTTCAAGGTCACTGATTCGTTTTTCAGCTTCCACTAGTCCTGTACTATGAATATCCAGAATCTTTTTAATTTGATCAACAGTTTCTTGTATTTCCATAAGATCATCTATTTTTAAATTTACTCTTGCAATTTCTTCTTTATGCTCTTCTAGGGTCTTCTTCATGTCCTTTATATCCTGTGCCATGCTCTCATTGTTTGTCATTAGTTCTTTGATTAATTGCTCCGAGTACTGTGTCTCCTCTGATCTTTTGATTTGGGTGTTTGGGTTTGGGTTATCCATATCATCTATTTTTATCATATGCTTTAAAATTTTCTGTTGTTTTTGGCCTCTTGGCATTTGCTTTACTTGATAGGGTTCTTTTAGGATATGTAGGATTATTCAAGGATGAATCTCTAATTTGTCGGATCTACATCTTGGTGGTGTACACTTTCTCTAACTAACCAGCAGGTGGCATCCACGAGTCACCTATTCCCCTCAGGTCAGTTCGCCCCAACTTTGTCTGTGGTGAGTGGGGGGCTGATTCTTGTAGGGCCCAATTGGTACACCAAGTTTTGGTGTGTTGTTGGTGCTGTCTGCCCTGAATGTGGGGCGTGTGTCTGAGCGGTTAGGGAAGGAGGGCAGCTTTAATAATCAAACCTCCCAGGTGTTCCTGGAGATTTAAGGCTGTTGCAAGAGTCTAAACCTTCATTTCAGTCTTGCCATAGATTGTCTCTGCTGCTGACCCACAAGTCTTCAGTAATGGCGTATGGTCCCGGGGATTTCTGAGTGGGTCCCTCTTCCAAGCCATGGCCTTCTAGGGCCTCTGCTGAGGGAAGGCTGTGCTACGTCACAAGTGCACGCCATCCCTCAAGGGAATTTCTGGGCTGCCAGGCTGTGTAGGGGTGTTCGCAGCCTGATGTAAGGATGGCTGAGTGGGGCATGCCAATTTCCCCCTTTTCGCACAGCTCCATCTTCCCAGGTCCGGGACAATAAGCTGTGAGTGCGCGAAAGGCTATTGTCCACGCCCAACACTGTGGTGTGTGCGCGTGCCGCTGGAAACACCCCCATCACACTGGGTTTCTTGGCGCGGCTCTGGGCTGTGGCCCCGGCGTGGGGTAGGAGCATTCCCAGCCCACGTGGAAGATGGCTGCAAGGGGTGTGTTTTTTTCCCCCTTTTGGCTAACCTCTGCCTGCCTCGCTCCAAGACAATTAGCAGCAGGTGTGCAAAAGACTATCTTCCACGCCAGATATTGAAGTGTTTGCATAGCCCATTCCTGCCACGCTTCACTGTGCGGTTCTCGCTGCCATATCTGCAGCCGCTTTTGGGTTTTTATAAAAAAGAAGTAGTCCGCCTCCAAATGCCAACCCTCAGTTTCCCCACTCTGCAGCATGGCTTCTAAATATTAAGCTGCTTACTCACTCGTTTCAGAACACAGACTCCTGATTTCACCAAGTTCACAGTCCCTGTGGATTTAGCAGACCTTGTCCAGCTGGTGCATCGCTGCAGCTGGTGTTCTGGGTCACTTTCTGGCTTTTATCTAGTATTTTTCACAGAGGTGGTTTTTTGCCCTGTCTCTCCTAGCCTCCATCGTAGGTTCTCCCTCCATAACATTCTTAAATCGTACTTTGAAAGTTATCGCTGTTATGTATATATGTTAAAGTTCACAATAAAAAATGCATTAAAAAAACAGTTGGGGTGGTTATATTATAATCAGACAAAATAGTCAGAAACTGTTAAAAGGGACAAAGAAGAACAATGTATATTTATAAAAGGATCAGTTCATCAAGAAAATATAACACTTTTAAACATGTATCTAACAAGAGAGTTCCAAAATATATGAAGTAAACCATGACAAAGTTGAAAGGAAGGGAGTACTAGACCATTCTATACCAATAGTAGGCTACTTGAATATACCACTTTTAATAGTGGATAGAACATCTAGACAGAGGATCAATAAGGAAATAGAGGATTGAACAATACTGTAAACCAACTAGACCTAAAAGACACATATAGTTGAATACACCACTTTTAATAGTGGATAGAACATCTAGACAGAGGATCAATAAGGAAATAGAGGATTGAACAATACTGTAAACCAACTAGACCTAAAAGACACATATAGAACAGTTCACCCAACAAAAACAGAATGTGCATTCTTCTCAAATCCACATGAATTATTCTCTAGGAAAGACCCTATATCAGAAAACAAGTCTTAGTAAGTTTAAAAAGATTGAAATCAGAGTATCTTCTCTAACCACAATGGAGTGAAGGTAGACATCAGTAACAGAGGGACAAATGGAAAGTTCACAAATTTGTGGAAATTACACAATACACTCTTAACCAATCAGTGGGTAAAAGAAGAAATCACAAGGGAAATTAGGAAATATCTTGAGCAAATGAAAATGAAAACACAACATAATGGGATGCAATGGAAACAGTGCTCAGAGGGAAATTTATAGCCATAAATGCTTATACTAAATAAGATCTCAAATCAGTGACCTAACCCACACCTGGAGGAATTAGAAAAAGAAGAGTGAACTAAACCCAAAGTGAGCACGAGGAAGGAAATAGTGAAGATTAGAGAAAAGATAAAATGGAATAGAGAATAGAGAAACAATAGAGAAAGTCAATGAAACCAAAAGTTCAGTCTTTGAAAAGAGCAATAAAATTGGCAAACCTTTAGCTAGGCTGACAAAGGGAAAAAGAGGGAGGACACAAATAAAAAAAAAAAAACAGAAAGGGGAAACATTACTACCTACTTTACAGAAATAAAAAAGGATTATAAGAGAATACTATGAACATTTATACACCAAAAATATTAGATAACCTAGATGAAATGGACAAATTCCTAGAAGCATACAAATTACCTAAACTTACTCAAGATGAAATAGAAGATCTGAACATATCAACAAGAAGTAAATGTTAAAACATCCTGACAAAGAAAAGTCCAGGACCAAATAGCTTCACAGATGAATTATAACAAACAAACAAAGAAGAATTAATACAAATCTTTTTCAAAATCTTCCAGAAATTTGAAGAGGGAACACTTCCTAGTTCCTTCTAAGGGGCCAGAACCACCCTAATACTAAAGCCAGATGAAGATATCACAAGAAAAGAAATTATAGTCCATATCCCTTGTGAATAAAACTACAAAAAAATCCTCAACAAAATACTAGGCAACTGATTCCAACAGCACATTAAAATGGTTGTACACCATGATCAAGTGGGATTTATCACAGGAATGCAAGGGTGTTTTCATCTAAGAAAAATAATCAGTATAATGCACTACATTAATAGAAGGAAGAAAAAAAAACTACATGATCATCTCAGTTGACCTCCCAAAAAAGGCATTTGACAAAACACAGCACCCTTTCTTGATCAGAACACTCAGGAAACTAGGATGAAAGGGAACTTCCTCAACCCACAGCTAACTTTATATTCAATGGTGAAAGAGTGAAGGCTTGCCCCCATGATCAGGAAAAAAAAGGCAAGGATGTCTATTTTCACCACTCCTATTCAACCTTTTACTGGAAATGCTAACCAGAGCAATTAGGCAAGAAAAAGAAATAAAAGGCATCCAAATTGGAAAGGGATAAGTAAAACTATCCCTTTTTGCAAATGCCATGGTCCTATTGATAGAAAACCCCATTGAATCTTCAAGAAAGCTGATAAATCATTTCAGCAAGATAGTAGCATACAAAATCAACACACAAAAATCAGTAGTGTTTAAACACTAGCAATGAATGATCCAAAAAGGGAGTCAAGAAAAGAGTTCCATTTATGCTAATAACTAGCAGATTAAAATATCTGTGAATAAATCGAACCATAGATGTAAAGAACTTATATGCAGAAAAATACAAAGCATTACTGAAAGAAATTAAAGAAGGTCTGAATAAATGGAAAGATAATTCCACCCATGCTCATGATTGGAAGACTTAATATCATTATAATGTCAGTACTACCCAAAGTGATTTACAGATTTAATACAATCCCAATCAAAATTCCAAGAGAATTTTTTTCAGAAATGGGAAAGTTAATCATCAAATTCTTATGGAAAGGCAAGACACCCCAAGTAGCCAAAAACATTCTAAAAAAGAACAACAAAGCTGGAGGACTCACATTTGCAAATTTCAAAACTTATTACAATGCTACAATAATCAAAACAATGTGGTATGGGCACAAGGACAGCCATATAGACCAATGGAATATAATTAAGAGTTCAGAAACAAACACTTATATCCATGGCCAATTGACTTTTGATGGGGTTGCCATGTCCACTCAATAGGGAAAAAATAGCCTCTTAAACAAATGGTGCTGGGAAAACTGGATAACCACAGGCAAAAGAATGAAAGTGGATTTCTACCACCTCTGTATGCAAAAATTAACTCAAAATTAATCAGCAACCGATAAGAACTAAAACTATAAAACTCTTAGGAGGAAACTGAGAGAAATATCAAGACCTTTTGCTAGGCAATGAATTCTTAGGTTTGCACAACAAGCATGAGCAACAAAATAAAAAATAGGTAAATTGGATTTCATCAAAATTAAAACCTTTTGTGCATCAAAGGACATATCAAGAAAGTGAAAAGAAAACCAAATAGAATGGGAGAAGGTATTTGGAAACCATATATTTGATAAGGGTTTAATATCCAGAACATATAAATAACTGCTACAACTAAGAACAAAAAGACAAAGTACCCAATTAAAAAGTGGCAAAAGGCTTAAATAGATATTTCTCTAAAGAAGATACACAGTTCGCCAATACATCCTTAGCCATTAGAGAAATGCAAATGAAAACCACAATGAGATAGTACCTCACCCCCCACTAGAACAGCTATAATTAAATAAACAGAAAATAACAAGTGTTGTTTAGATGCTGAGAAATAAAAGCCCCATTACATTGTTGGTGGGAATGTGAAATGGTGCACCCAATTCTGCAAACAGTTTTTGATTCCTCAGAAATCTAAGTCTAGAGTTATCATATGACTGGGCAATACAGCTTATAGGTATATACCCCAAAGAATTGAAAGCAGGGACTTGAAAAGGTATTTGTACACCATTGTTCAATGCAGCATTATCCCAAATAGCCAAAAGATGGAAGCAATGAAAATGACTGTCAGTAGATGAATGGATAAACAAAATGTGGTATATACATATGATGGAATATTATTTGCCTGTAAAAAGGACTAAAGTACTGATACATGCTACAGCATGTATGAATCTTTAAGACATCATGAAATAAGTCATACCCAAAAGGACAGGAATTGTATTATGCCACTTATATGAAATAACTGTAATCTGCAAATTCATAGAAACAGAAAATAGAATACAGGTTACCAAGGGTGGGGAGTAAAGGGAAATACGGAGTTAATGCTTAATGGTTTTATAAAGGGTTTCTGTTGTGGTTGATGGAAAAATTTTGGTAGTGGATGGTGGTGAGGGTAGCAAAACATTGTGAATGTGATTAATCCCACTGAATTGTATGCTTGGGAATGGTTGAGATGGTAAATTTTATGTTGTATATATTTTATCAAGAGAGAGAGAGAGGGAGAGAGAGAGACTGAAGAATATGATGGATCCTGAACTGGATCTAATAGCATAGGAGAAAATGACTAAAAGGACATTACTGGACAATTTAAAACATTGGACTGTAAGTTTTATATCAATATTAAAGTCTTTGATCTTGATAACTGTACTTAATGTGGTTATGTGAGTGAATATCCTTGTTCTTAGGAAATATACATGGAAGCATTAAGTGTTGAAGGAGTTTGATGTATGCAACCTACTCTCAAATGTTTAGAAAATAGATGAGATTAGATACATAGATAGATAGATAGACAGATAGATAAAACGTGGTAATATGTTAGAAGTTGATACATCTAGGTATCTGGGTGGGGGTATATTGGAGTTCTCTGTATTGGTTTTGTATTACTTTTGCAACTGTCTTTTAAGTTTGAAATTTGATATTATTTCAAAATAATAAGTTAAAGAAAAGTTAATAAGTTAAAGAAAAGAAGTTCCCATGGGACAGAATTTGGGGATTCGTTGCACCTCTGACACTTATGGGAGATTCACAATGTATGGAGTCATGTTCAGGGCTTTGTGATTTTTGATGTAAAGCCATTCACTTACATGGCTTAGATCCTCCTTTCCCAATGGCTGACCATGGTGTACCATCTGCAAAACTCTGGTTCCTTAGGGAATGCTTTCAGGAATACACCTTGTAAGTGATAAAATTAGGTAAAGCTGTTAAGCATTGTAACTCAGCAATGATATCATCTACAAACACAATTATTAGTTCAATTATTTTGATTGAAATGTCTTGTAAATTAGTTAAGCTTACTAAATTAGACAATCTATTTGTTTGACAGATGTCTTCCCCTGAATTGGTTCATTGTTTGATCTAGGACTCATGCACATAACAATTTTAACTATTAGGGATGACTTCATTAATGAGGCTGTTAATCAGTTTTGTAGATTGATTAAAAACACAAGTTTGGGAGTCAGACACATTAGGGTTAAATCCTGGCACCTTCACGTTCTAGCTGTGTGACTTTGAAAAAATCACCGAACCTCCTTATTTAAACATCAGTTTCCTCATCTGTAGAATAGGAGCAATAAAAATTTAGCCTATTTTATTGGGTTATAAAGATTAAGTGAAACAATGCAGATTGGAAAGTGTAGCATGAACTGGCACATAGTGAGATCTCAATAAATGTTGGCTGTTAGTATTGGAATTAGTATTAGTACATTATAGTATCTTTCTTCCAGCCTCAAAGGGTGCTTGAGGAAAGTTAGACCCTTTGCAATATTAACTAAAGCAATACATCCATTGGAGATAAATGAGGGTCTTTCTGGGTAGGTTTAATAAGCTGATTACTGACCCAAGAATGTCCCCAAGCAGGCTGTAACTGGTTGTTGGGTTTGTTTATTACGTAACTCATAACTTAGGACAGCAGCTTGCCACAGGATGGATGCTTGACGTGTACCCTCCAGGCACTGCATCACTAGAAAGGTATTTAAGCTGAAGGACCCAGGACCCTGTGTTGATGTGATGCACTGTCACACAAGCTCTCATTCCTTAGGGCCAAAACAGTCATTGGGATGTTGGACATTGGGTCTGGTGTCCAAGGCCTTCATGATGCTGTTGGACCAACCTGCTGTTCTGCTGCATGCTCTGCACCCTTTGTAAAGTGGTATAAACGTGTGATGGGAAAGCTCGTTGTGTGTTGTGAGCTTCAGTGACTATCTGAACCTGAAAACCAGTCAGTGGTCTAGAAACTCCTGTTCTTGGATCAGCTTTGGCACTTAGTCACTGCATAACCTTAGGCAAGTCACTTAATCTCCCTGAGCCTCAGGTTCCTTGTCTGTGAAATGGGGATAAAAATACCTCATAGAGTTGTGATTTAATAAAATGAGATTATATATGCCAAATAGCTAGAATTGTGCTTAGCCCCCAAACTGAGCAATGGTTGTGTCAAATACCCAACACAATGCCTTGTCTGGATCTGGGTAGGGGGATTTTCTACAGACTTTGTCCTGCTTCTCTGGAAATACTGGGCCAGGATTCAAGTCCACAGTTAGTTATAAAGTTGCCTTGAAGTCAGAGAAAGTCTAATTCATGTTTGAATCCCTCCCCTAGGTTTTGATAAAATGCTGTAAATACCTACATTTTTGTATGGTTGAAATGTAGGACATATGTTGGAGAGATGAAGAAATAAAACCTGCCGTTCTGGTTTGCTAATGCTGCCAGAATGCAAAACACCAGAGACGGATTGGCTTTTATAAAAGGGGGTTTATTTGGTTATACAGTTACAGTCTTAAGGCCATAAAGTTTCCAAGGTAGCACATCAGCAATCGGGTACCTTTACTGGAGGATGGCCAATGGTGTCCGGAAACCCTCTGTTAGCTGGGAAGGCATGTGGCTGGTATCTGCTCCAAAGTTCTGGTTTCAAAATGGCTTTCTCCCAGGATGTTCCTCTCTAGACTGCAGTTCCTCAAAAATGTCACTCTTAGTTGCTCTTGGGGTATTTGTCCTCTCTCAGCTTCTCTGGAGCAAGAGTCTGATTTCAACGGCCGTCTTCAAACTCTCTCTTATCTGCAGCTCCTGTGCTTTCTTCAAAGTGTCCCTTTTGGCTGTAGCTCCTCTTCAAAAGTTCACTCTCAGCTGCACTGAGTTCTCCCTGTCCATCAGTTCATTTATATGGCTCCAATGACTCAACTTAGACCCACCGCGAATGGGCGGAGCAACACCTCCATGGAAATTATCCAATCAGAGTCATCACCCATAGTTGGGTGGGGTGAAAAGAATTATAATCTAATTAATACTGATAGGTCTCCCCACACAAGATTACATCAAAGATAATGGCATTTGGGGGACATAGTACATTCAAACTGGAACACCTGCCCTGGTGTGATGATGTCATGTAGCACAGGGAGTTTGGACTTGACCCTAATGGCAATGGAGAGCTGTGGAAGGTTTTTGGGCAGGGGAGTACTATGATCAGAACTATACTATATTTATAATAATAATGACAATGGCATTTGGACCTCCTACTTTGTAATAAGAACAATGTAAGTGCTTTACATCCATCATTCACTTAGTCCTCACAATGACCCCATGAGCTAGAATATTGTGTAATTGGCTGCGCGCTGGATAGATTGAAAGGCAGAATGATTGGAGTCTTTTGAAACTTGTCCTGAATTAGGGGAAGACAGTAAGAATAGAGTTGACAAGACCCCAAGAACACAGCATGTATTTGTCAGTTTTACTGGTCAGCCAAACATGTCCTTAGTTTAGTGAAAGTTCAAGCAAACCAATTTAATCCCTTGGGTCAGAACAGCTGAAGTAGTCATAGTTTGTAAAGAAGGACCTTAATTAAATTTAAAGGGGATTGTGAGACTTATTTGTAGCTGTGTAATAATGTCCCCTGAAAGGACATTTTAAGAAGTGTCTGGGTCCCAGGCTTTGCCCCTGTGATGCATGAAAGAGCTTATTTTGGACAATTTCCTCCCAGTTAGTGCTCTCCTGACTTGAGATTTCCCTTTCTCTTCAGTGAAAACCTCCTATGAGATTATACTGAAAATTCTGGTTGGTCATTGAGTATATTGTTTGTTTTTCTTCCCCAATTCCAGTTCTACATGCAGCCACCATTGTCTCACTTAAGTAAGTCAGAAAACACTGTCATCTGGCAGCCAAATCTGTCTGGTCCTTTCATGCACCAAGCATGCTGATACAAATTCCTTAAGAGCTCTTCTATCAGTCACCCCTCTTCTCTCCATCCCCACTGCCCCCATCATCCAGGACACCATTATTGTTCATTCCAAGGACTGCAACAGTCTCCTAAACTGGTCTCCTTGCCTGTAGTTTTGCCTTTCCAACCTATTCTCCACACTGCAGCTGCAATGCTGATCCTCAGATTTGAATCTGGCATGCCCCATCTTTGCTTTAAAACTTAAACCAGGACTGGAGGAAGATGGCAGATTAGGAGAGACAGGGCAAAAAAAGTCTCCTTGAAAAATATGAGATAAAAGATAGAAAGTACTCCAGAATACCAGTTCCAGCGATGAACCGGCTGGACAAGGTCTGCTAAATCCACAGGGACTGTGCACTTGGTGAAACCGAGAGTCAGCATTCTGAAACGAGTGAGTGAGCCTGCTAGAGAACTGGCAGCCATGCCTCAGTCAGGAGAAACTGGGGGTTGGCATTGGGAGATAGATAAGTTTAAAAACCCAAAAGCGGCTGCGGATCTGGCAGCAAGAGCCATGCAGTCCAGCGCAGCAGGAAATGCTTCTGGCAACCCATGCACACACCTCAGTATCTAGCATGGACAGTAGCCTTTTGCATACCTGCAGCTAATTGTACCAGAGCTAGGAAGGTGGAGGTCCGCAAAAGGGGAAAATTACCACACCCTATACAGCCATGTTTTCAGTGGGCTGGGAATGCCTCTTCATGGTGCCATGGCCCAGAGCTTCCCCTGGGGACTGCGCCCACCACGACATAGCACAGTCTTCCCTCAGTGGAGGCCCTAGGAGGGCACAGCTTGGAAGAGGGGCCCATACAGAAGTCCCAGGGACCATACACCAATACCAAGGACTTGTGGGTCCGCAGCAGAGACAGACTGTGAGGAGACTGAACTAAAGGTTTAAGTCTGCAACAGCTGTAAGTCTCCAAGAACATGGGAAGATTTGATTATTAAAGCTGCCCTCCCTTCCTAACTGCTCAGACCCCCGCCACACACACACATTCAGGGCGGGCAGCACCAACTCCACACAGAAATTTGATGCACCAGTTGGACCCCCACAAGATTCAGACCCCCATTCACCACAAAGACAAAGTTGGGGAGAACTGGATGAGGGGAATAGGTGGTTTGCGGATGCCACCTGCTGGTTAGAGAAAGTGAACTCCACCAAGCTGTAGCTCTGACAAATTAGAGATAATTGTTCAAATAAGCCTGCATATCCTGAAATAACCCTATCAAGATAAGCAAATGCCAAGAGGCCAAAAATAACAGAAAAATTACAGAAAATTTTAAAGAATATGCAGAAACCAGAAGTTATGGATAACTCAAACCCAAACACCCAAATCAAAAGATCAGAGGAGAAACAGTAGTTGGAGCAATTAATTAAAGAACTAATGACAAACAATGAGATCATGGCACAGGATCTAGAAGAAGACCCTAGAAGAGCATAACAAAGAAATTGCAAGAGTAAATAAAAAAATAAGATGATCTTATGGAAATGAAAGGAGCTTTCGATCAAATTAAAAGATTCTGGATACTCACAGTACTAGATTAGAGGAATCCGAGCAGTGAATCAGTGAGCTCAAAGAGGACAGAATGGAAAGTGAAAGAACAAAAAAAAGAATGGGGGAAAAATAAAAAAATTGAAGTGGATCTCAGGGATATGATGGACAACATAAAGCACACAAATTTAAGACTCATTGGTGTTCCAAAAGGGGAAGAGAAGGATAAAGGTCTAGGAACAGTAATCAAAGAAATTGTTGGGGAAAACTGCCCATTCCTTCTGGATAAGATAAGTACAGAAATCATAGATGTCCAACGAACTCCAAACAGAATAAATCCAGGATATATTCTGATCAGATTGTCAAATGCTGAAGAGAAAAAGCAAGTTCTGAAATAGCAAGAGAGAAGCAATTCACCACTCACAAGGGAAACAACATAAAACTAAGCAGTGACTACTTAGCAGCCACCATAGAGGCAGAAGGCAGTGGCATGACATATTTAAAATTCTGAAAGAGAAGTATTGCCAACCAAGAATTCTTTATCCACCAAAGCTGTCCTTCAAATTTGAGGGAGAGCTTAAATTTTCACAAGCAAAAGCTGAGAGAATATGCTAATAAGAGACCTGCCCAATTTGAGATACTAAAGGGAGCCCTACCAACAGAGAAACAAAGAAAGGAGAGAGAGAGATGGAGAAAGTTTCAGAACTAAAGAGATTCAGTAACAGTACATTAAAGGACATTAAGAGAGAGGGAGGAAAAATATATATAATAAACATAAACCAAAGGATAGGATGGCTGATTCAAGAAATGCCTTCACAGTAATAACATTGAATGTAAATGGATTAAACTCCCCGATTAAAAGATATAAATTGGCAGAATGGATTAAAAAATATGAACCATCAATATGGTGCATACAAGAGACTCATCTTAGACACAGGGACACGAAGAAATTGAAAGTGAAAGGATGGAAAAAAATATTTCATGCAAGCTACAGCCAAAAGAAAGCAGGAGTGGCAATGTTAATCTCAGATAAAATAGACTTTAAATGCATGGATGTTATGAGAGACAAAGGAGTCCACTACATACTAATAAAAGGGACAATTCAACAAGAAGAAATAATAATCATAAATGTTTATGCACCCAATCAAGGTGCCCCCAAATACATGGGACAAACATCGGCAAAACTAAAGGAAGCAATAGATGTTTCCACAATAATTGTGGGAGACTTCAGTACATCACCCTCTTCTGTAGATCAGCCAGACAGAAGACCAATAAGGAAATTGAAAACCTATATAATCTGATAAATGAATTTGAATTAACAGACATATATAGAATATTACCTCCCATATCACCAGGATACACATTTTTCTCTAGTGCTCACAGAACTTTTCCAGAATAAATCATATGCTGGGACATAAAACAAGCCTCAATAAATTAAAAAAAAAATTGGAAATTATTCAAAGCACATTCTCTGATCACAGTGGAATACAATTACTAGTCAGTAACCATCAGAGACTTAGAAAATTAAAAAATACCTGGAGGTTAAACAACACACTCCTAAACAATCAGTGGGTTAAAGAAGAAATAGCAAGAGAAATTGCTAATTATATAGAGACAAATGAAAATGAGAAGACAACATATCAAAACCTATGGAATGCAGCAAAAGTGGTACTGAGGGGGAAATTTATAGTTCTAAATGCATACATTAAAAAGGAAAAAAAGAGCTAAAATCGAAGAACTAATTGAGCAACTGAAGAACCTAGAAAATGAACAGCCAAGTAATGCTAAACCAAGTAGAAGAAAACAAATAACAAGGATTAAAGCAGAAATAAATGACATAGAGAACAAAAAAAACAATAGGGAGTATAAATAACACTAAAAGTTGGTTCATTGAGAAGATCAAGATTGACAAGTCCCTAGAAAGACTGACAAAATTAAAAAGAGAGAAGACCCAGATAAACAAAATAATGAATGAGAGAGGCAACATTACTGCAGATCCCGAAGAAATTTAAAAAATTACCAGAGGATACTGTGAACAACTGCATGTCAACAAACTAGATAATATAGAAGAAATGGACAGTTTCCTGGAAATACATGAACAACCCAGACTGACCAGAGAAGAAATAGAAGACCAACCAATCACAAACAAAGATATCCAATCAGTCATGAAAAAGCTTCCCACAAATAAATGCCCAGGGCCAGATGGCTTCACAGAGGAATTCTACCAAACTTTCCAAAAATAATTGACACTAATCTTACTTAAACTCTTTCAAAACATTGAAGAAAATGGAACACTACCTAACACATTTTATGAAGCTAACATCACTATAATAACCAAAACTAGGTTAAGATGCTACAAGAAAGGAAAACTACAGGCCAATCTCCCTAATGAGTATAGATGCAAAAATTCTCAACAAAATACTTGCAAATCGAATCAAAGGCACATTAAAAAATCATACACCATGACCAAGTGGGATTCATTCCAGGCATGCAAGGATGGTTCAACATAAGAAAATCATGTATTACAATACATTAGCAAATCAAAAGGGAAAAATCAAGTGATCATCTCAATAGATGCTGAAAAAGCATTCAACAAAATCCAACATCCTCTCTTGATAAAAACACTTCAAAAGGTAGGAACTGAAGGAGACTTCCTCAATATGATAAAGAGCATATATGAAAAACCCACAGCCAGCATAGTACTCAATGGCAAGAGTCTGAAAGCCTTCCCTCTAAGATCAGGAAGAAGACAAGGATGCCCGCTTTCACCACTGTTATTCAACATTGTGCTGGAAGTGCTAGCCAGGGCAATCCGGCAAGACAAAGAAGTAAAAGGCATTCAAATTGGAAAGGAAGAAGTAAAACTCATTATTTTCAGATGGTATGATCTTATATCTGGAAAACCCTGAGAAAACGACTACACAGCTGCTAGAGCTAATAAATTTAGCAAAGTAGCGGGGTACAAGATTAATGCACATAAGTCAGTAATGTTCCTATACATTAGAAATGACCAAGCTGAAGAGACACTCAAGAAAATGATACCATTTTCAATAGCAAGTAAAAAAAGCAAGTACCTAAGAATAAACTTAACCAAAGATGTAAAAGACCTATACAAAGAAAGCTGCTTAACTTTACCAAAAGAAATAGAAAGGGACCTAAAAAGATGGAAAAATATTCCATGTTCATGGATAGCAAGGCTAAATTTCATTAAGATGTCAATTCTACCCAAACTCCTCTACAGATTCAGTGCAATCCCTATTGAAATTCCAGCAACCTACTTTGAAGACTTGGAAAAGCTAGTTATCAAATTTATTTGGAAAGGGAGGATGCCTTGAATTGCTAAAAACAGTCGAAAAAAGAAAAATGAAACAGGAGGACTTACACTCCCTGACCTTGAAGCTTATTATAAAGCCACAGTATTCAAAACAGCATGTTACTGGCACAAAGATAGACATATTGATTAATAGAATCGAATTGAGAATTCGAAGCTAGACCCCCAGATCTACGGTTGACTGATCTTTGATAAGGCCCCCAAAGCCACTGAACTGGGACTTTCAACAAATGGAGCTGAGAGAGTTGGATATCCATATCCGAAAGAATGAAAGAAGACCCTTACCTCACACCCTACGCAAAAATTAACTCAAAATGGGCTAAAGACCTCAACATAAGAGACAGCATGATAAAACTACTAGAAGATAATTGTATTAGTTAGGGTTCTCTAGGGAAACAGAATCAATGAAAGGTGTCTATGACTGTAAAAATGACTCACGCAACTCTGGGTATGCACGAGTCCAAATTCTGTAGAGCAGTCAGCAAACTGTCAACTCCAAGGAAGATGTCCGATGAACTCCTCAGGAAACGAACTGGCAACTTCGACGAACTCCTCAGGAAATGAACTGGGATCTTCTATGAATGTGTTCAATGAATTCCTTAGGAAACGAACTGGCAACTTTGACGAACTCCTCAGGAAACGCTTCGCTGGGCAGCGGAAGAAGTGAAGGTCCTCTATCTGTCTCGCTTATAAGTCTTCAACTGATTAATTGGATTAAATCCAGCCAGTTGCATTCTCTCATTATGGAAGACATGCCCTTTGGTGAGTCATCAGTCACAGCTGCAGTCAGTTAACTGATGATTTAATAAACCAGTCTGTTGGTTTATTAACCAGCCACAAATGTCCTCGCAGCAATTGTTAGGCCAGTGTTTACTTGACCAGACAACTGGGTACCATCACCTGGCCAAGTTGACACATGAACCTAACCATCACAATAATGTAGGGAAACATCTTCGAGACCTTGTATTAGGTGGTCACTTCCTAGACCTTATACCCAGAACACAAGGAACAAAAGAAAAAATAGATAAATGGGAACTCCTCAAACTTAGAAGTTTCTGTACCTCAAAGGAATTTGTCAAAATGGTGAAGAGGCAGCCAACTCAATGGGAAAAAATTTTTGGAAACCATGTATCTGACAAAAGACTGATATCTTACATATATAAAGAAATCCTACAACTCAAGAACAGTAGTACACACAGCCCAATTATAAAATGGGCAAAAGATATGAAAAGACAGTTCTCTGAAGAGGAAATACAAATGGCCAAAAAACACATGAGAAAATGTTCAGCTTCACTAGCTATTAGGGAGATGCAAATTAAGACCACAATGAGATACCATCTCACACCAATTGGAATGGCTGCCATTAAACAAACAGGTAACTACAAATGCCAGAGAGGATTTGGAGGAATTGGAACTCTTATTTATTGTTGGTGGGACTGTATAATGGTTCAGCCACTCTGGAAGACAGTCTGGTGGTGCCTTAGAAAACTGGGTATAGAGTTACCCTTCGATCTAGCGATTGCATTGCTCAGTATATACCCGGAATATCTGAAAGCAGTGACACGAACAGATACCTGCACGCCAGTGTTCATAGCAGCATTATTCACAATTGCCAAGAGATGGAAACAACCCAAATGTCCCTCAGCAGATGAGTGGATAAATAAAATGTGGTATGTACACATGATGGAATAATACGCGCCAGTAAGAAGGAACAGTGTCATGAAACATATGATAACATGGATGAACCTTGAAGACATAAAGCTAAGCAAAATAAGCCAGGCAGAAAAATAGAAATATTATATGTTACCACTAATGTGAACACTGAAAAATGTAAAATAAATGGTTTGTAATGTAGAAGGTAGGGGACGCAGTGATAGATAGCAATTAATGAAGGGGGAACGATAAGCTAATAAGAACAGATAAGTTATCATGGGTAAATGTAATGTTCTGGGAATGCTCGGGAATGACTATGGCTTGTTAAGTTCTGGTGGGTATGGTAGGAACAAGTTCACAGAAATGTAGTTATCTTAGGTTATCTGTTTTTCTTATTCCTTTGCTGGGTTATGATCTGTATACTTTTGGGGGTTAAAGGAGGAACATGTTGGAAGTAATGTTATTTTAGGTTATTTTTTCTTATTCCTTTGTTTTGGTTTTGTTTGAAATGTTTTTTTATTGTTTTTTTTTTTAATTTTTTGATTAAGTTAATTAAAAAAAAAAAACAATGAAAAAACACTTAAACCATACATGTTACAGTGCCCGCGAGTTAAAGTACGAGACAGCAAAACAGAATTTAAAGAGCCTTTTATTAGCCAGCTAGCAGGCAGCTGCCGTCTCTCACTCCATGCAGGTAGTTCAGCAAGCAGCCCCCACCTGTGTGCGCTGGTGCCTTATATAGACAGAAACTGTATCCTAGAAATGCAAGCAAGCAAGCTATTCTAACAGAAGCAGAGTTGGCAGTTTAGCTCTTGATCACAAAAAACAATTACACAAAGAGTTTCACTTGGAACTGGAGCAGCTATTGATCATAAAAAACAATTTCACAAAAACAATTTCACAAAGAGTTTCACTTGGAGCTGGAGCAGCTATTGATCATAAAAGGGTTACAAGAAGTTTCACTTGGACCTGGAGCAGTTTTTGTTAAAAGGGTTACGCTTGGCTGATGCGTGCAACCGCAGCTTTGCCTCCCCTAAACAGTAAAGTTTTTCTTCCTTTAACTGGTACAGGCCCAGTCTCACTCCCCCCTCCCCATGGCCTAATGCCGTTTACACAACACTGTTGCTTTTCAGATGTTTTAGGATTAAGGGAAAGGGACCCCACTTCAATACATCCTGGCATTCAAGATTGGTTATAACCTGACCCATTTCCGGCTCCCTATCCTCAAGCTGTCACTCCTTGCACACTCCAGCAGGGCCATACCTTTGTGCAGCTCCCTAAAGCACCAGGTTCTCAGACTTCTGAGGGATGAATTCCTCAGCGTGACTCCGTGGAGCCTTGGTAGGTGACCCATTTCTCCTTAGGTTCTATCCTACTTCCCCCTTCATTTTTTGTGCCCCCTTCAGCATGTGAGGGTGGTAAACAAGAGCTAAATTTCTCTGAGAGTTTCCTCTAGGGGTGTATCTGCAGTTCCAGCTGAAATTGATAAACTTTCAAATGATGGGGTTTCTGGGGGCATTTATTGATATATAAATCAAAATCCAATATATGTGAAGGAAAATCCCAGCTCATTTACATGGCAGGCTTATGAGACAGTGCTTTCCCTTGTGCCCAGCCTTTTGTGCAGCATGAAATGATTTTACCTTCCCTAAGGAGACTTGAGTTTTTTCCTTCTGCTGGTATTTTTCTGGAGTGACCCTGGCACTTGGCTGCTGATTTTAGTTTGAACCCTTCCATATGCATGACATTCTGAGGTTGCCAACTTATGACACTGGGTTAAGTGAGGTGGGGAAGGGACCTACTGTGAGCTGGACATATCCCTACAGTATCCCATGTTAATCTTCACAGCAGTCTGTGGGTGCTTGCCATCAGTCTCACTGGCCTTGCTCTCAACCACTTGATTGTCTTTTCATTCTATTCCTCTTTCCCTCTAAATTAAGAAACCATTGCTTGTGAGGCTGCTTTTGTTGTCTACTGCTATGTAAGAATTTACCACAAACTTAGCAGCTTACAACAATTCGTTACCTCACAGCATCCATGGGTCAGGAGTCTTGATCTTTTGCTCACAGATTCACTAGGTTGCAATCAAGGTGTTGGCCAGGACTGTGGTCTCATCTGAGGCTCAAGTCGAGAAGGATCTTTCAAGCTCAATGGTGTTGGCAGCAGTCTATTTTTAGTAGGCTGGTGAGCTGAGGAGCTCAGGTTCTTGCTACCTGTTGGCCAGAGGACACCCTTAAATTCTTGTCACATAAGCCTTCCCAACATGACCACTTGTTTCTTCCAAGCCAGGCAGAAAGAGAGAGTCTGCAAGCAAGACAGGTGCTACAATCTTACATAACACTATCCCAGAAGCAATATTACATCTTTTTAAAAAATTAACTTTATTTACGTACACTCCATGTGTACCATCCCTACTTCCCTACTTTTCCCCCTATTCCCATCCTTTGGTAACCTCTAACATTCTTTCTGTCTCTACAGATTTGCTATTTCTAGACATCTCTTACAAGTGATAGCATACAGTATTCATCCTTATGTGTCTTGCTTATTTCACCAAGCATATTTTCAAGCTTCTTCCGTATTACAGCATGTCTCAGTACTTCATTCTTTCTTATTGCTGAGTAATATTCCATTGTGTATATTTGTATCACAATTTGTTTATCTGTTCATTTGCTGATGGACACTTGGGTTGTTTCCACCTTTTGGCTATTGCATTCCATCATTTTTGCCATTTTCTGTTGGTTAGCGGCTAGGCACAGGTCCTGCCCACACTCAGGAGGGGCTCACACAAGGCTCACACAAGGCATGAACACCAGGAGGTGGGGATCATGGGGTCCACCTTAGAGTCTTTCTGCCACAGAGGGGTTAAGTCTCTCAAGGACATTAAACTGGTTGGTTGTGAAGCTGGAGTTTACTTCAGAGCCCACACTTAACACTATACCGTCCTGTCAACAGTCTGTGAAATCCAAAGCCTCTTCTGGGAGATTTACCCATTACTGAAGCCTGGGTCATTTGTCCACCCCTTTGTCCCTTCCCTGGAGCTTCTACTGGTCATCAGCACCCAAATTATAAAAACTGAGAGTAGAAGTAAGGAATTTCTTCCAAAGACAGCTGGGATGTTCACTCCTGCTGGAAACAGACCTCCAAGGCCTGATGTTCTCTGACTACAGAGCCCAAGTGACCATGGTCCACAGTGACGTTTGGAAATAACTCACTTGGCTGCTCAAGGCTAAATGCTGTCTCAAGTCTCTCACCGTGTAGTCATCCTTCAAAACAGAGGCCTGTATCAGCTGACTTATTTAACAGTCTTGTTGCTATGTTTTTATTTTCTACCAATACTTATAGCCTCCAATTTGAAGTTTGGAACTCTTCCAACCTTTGAATTTTCAGCAAGACTTGTGGTAACTACTACATGGCTGCCATGTCTGGTTGCATCAGTTGTGCACTGTACAAGGGGTACCTGGCTGAGAGGGTGAGAAGATTGTGTTAGAAAGTCAGAACCC
The DNA here is from genome assembly GCF_015220235.1 of Choloepus didactylus. NCBI lineage: Eukaryota > Metazoa > Chordata > Mammalia > Pilosa > Megalonychidae > Choloepus > Choloepus didactylus. The sequence continues at coordinate 22,019,437 of NC_051329.1, read as the reverse complement.
TCCCATTCTTTTGGTAACAAAGTCCTATTTTGCTTTGCTTTAGGAACCTCCTCCTTCCCCTCTTCAGCCTGCCTAACCACTCATCAGGTCAGGCTGAAACAGGGTTATTTCTGCCTCTTGGAGGAGGCACTTTTTTCTAATTCACTTATCGAGGCCCATCTAGGCTTGCAGTAGTGTTGATGACTATTTTCAGAATACAGAGCCTTCCTCTGGTGGGTAGTGCATGATATGTCCAAGCCAACTTTGAAAGCAAGCAAGTAACAATTTTTAAAACCAACTGACAACTACCCAATCACGGTGGAAATTCTACTTTCAACATGCTACGCCTGAACTCTTAAGTCCACATGTAGAGTCATTTAGCTGAAGAATGAGCAGTTCCTGCTGTTGTGTGTCTTTAAGTAAACCTCACAATCAACAGCCAAGGTTCATTTCAATGCTGATTTTCAAACATAAAGGCTGTGCTAGGGGAGTGAGTATTGAAGAAACACATTTAAAAAATATGCAGTCAACACCAGCTGTGGCCCAATTAAATTCAACTGATCACAGGTATCTGTAGAGATTAGACACACACACACACACACACACACACACACACACACACACACTTTACCCAACAAATCACTTCCCTTGAAATGCAATTTGGAAAATACAAGGTGAGGTCCATGGTTCATTCACAGAGAATCACCAGAATTCTTTAATAAAAATGCAAATTACTGGTCCCCACCCCAGACCTAATGAATCCAAGTGTTTTAGAAGAGGGAGGCCCAAGAATCTGCATTTTAACAAGCATCCAAGATGGTTTTAGTGTCCAGTGTCATTGAAGACCATTGCTATGTAAGACTAAGACAGTATTTTATGAATTCCTGGAATACTGAGATACAATGTTCTTAACTCTTAAGCCAGAGTAAACTGTTTTGACTGGAGCAATCAATATTTTGGTGTTCTAGGGAAATCTCTACATGCCCCAAGATGCACTCGGCAGAGGAAGTCTCCTTCTCCATCATGGTCCTTTTCATGTTTTATAACAAGGCATTCCTCCAAAGCTCTGCTTCTGCCATTTCACTCACTTCCCTAATATCTCCAAATGAGTACATCAGAGGCTTTCAAATCTGGCTGCATATCAGAAGCTAGGGAATATTTTTAAATGACATCTATCTGGGCTCAAATGCATCAAATTTTATGTATTTGGCTATAAATAATAGAACAAAACAGTAGCTCAAACCAATGCACAGTTACCTCCATCAACAAGATGTCTGAAGGGAGATGGTTCCCAAGATCCACTCATGAATCTGGACTGATACCTGTATAATTCTCCACTTTCCAGGCCTCTACTCATGATTGAGAGCTAACTACAGCAGCACCAAACCTCATGGACCCATGCAGCTGCTTCTAAAGGTAGGCAGGAGGGGTGGAAGAAGCCATGGGGAGATGGTGGCAATGGCAGTAAAGAGCCCTTCTGGGACCCTCTCTCCTTTTACCAGTGAGGAAAATCTTTTATAGAGAACATCCAGCAGCCTTCGGTCTATGTTACATTGGCCAGAACTGTGTCACATAACTCCCCTAGCTGCAGGGGAGTCTGGGAGAGTAAGAATCTGTAGAAGGGACATGGGATTGCCTTGCTTGGCTTAAACCAAATAAATTTCATCTTCTGGGGTATATCAAAACAAAATAAGGTTTCTGTTAGTAAAGAAGAAATGGGGATTCCCCAGTTGAGCTGGGGTGGGACCAAGCTCCCCAAGTGATTCTGATATAGAGTCATCGGTAGGTGGGAATCACTGGCTTAAATGCCATTCAGTTTCAAGGTCAAGGTCAGTGTCAGAGTACCATCTATTTCATGAAGTCTCTAACAGATTACCCAAGTGAGAAGTAATCTTTCTCTTTGCAGTTTCCTTACCATAATTATTTACAACCCTGGCTACATAATAGATTCACTTTTTAAAAAGCCACCAATGCTTAGGCCACCTGCTCTAGACCAATTGAATTGGAATCTTTAGGAATGGGACCTGAAGCATTGGTTTTTGAAAATATCACCAGTATATTTGAATGTAGAGCCAGAATTGAGAGCTACTGTTCTAAAATGTTTTATCTCATTGCTTAAAAAATAAAGGATGTTCTAGTCAGTAAAATTAGGTTATGCTGCAGCAACAAACATCCCCCAAAGCTCAGTGGCCTAATAATCAAATGTTTATTTCTTGCTCACACTACTTGTTAGCATGGATTGGCTTCTGTATGTTTCTCTGCTAATCACTCAATGCCTCAGAAGACAGAGCCTTAATCACTACACATTTTCATGATCACCTCAGCAGTTGAAAGGGAAGGCTAGCATTGAACACTACTAAATTCTTTCATGCAGAAGAGATATATCACTTCTGTTCTCATTTCATTAGCTACAACAAGTCATGCCACTCCTAACTTCAAGGAGACAGGGAAGTATAACCCTATCTTTCTGCCTTGAAGGCAGAAAGCTGGAATTATTTCATGACCAGCTAAACGAAGGTTCATGAAGTATAAATATGTATTTTATGACTTTTTTGCAAGGATGCATCTACATGGCTTGTATAAGAAATAAGAAATGCAAAGAAAACATGAATTCATTCTAAAAAATTCAAATTGTGCAGATGTGTAGAAAATAAACAATATATTCTGCTTTCTGCCACCACCACTCCCACCATCATATGATTTTCTAGCTATGACTTCTCTCAAGGGTTGCTGTGTATTCTTTCAGAGATTTTCTATGCATATAAAAATACACCCATATATCTAGTTTTTCCTTTTCCAGAAATATGGGATTGTGTATGACTGCTCTGTATTTTCTGACAAGGTCCAGGTGATTCTAATGTTCAAGTCCAGTAGTATCTTGATGAACATGGAGGTGGAGTTCAGTTTGTTACTGTTACTGAGTGAGCTCCTTCAGGGCAGACACCATGTCTGATTCATTTGGTTTCTCTAAAGCTCAATAAACGATGAATGAATGAATGATTTAAGTAATGAAGTGGAAGCCAGTGCTCATCTGTTAAAACAGACCAGGTGGTAGATTAGCCACAAATTCTAGATTTTGTAGATAGCTACAAATTCCTTGTCATGCCTCCCATTGGGAGGTGGGGTTTAACTGCCTTCCTTTTGGATCTGAACTGGTCCTGTCTCTTGCATGACCTGTAGAATGTGCTGGAAGAGAGGCTGTGCAACTTCTGAGGCTGGGTCCTGGGAAGCCTACAGTTTCTGCCTGGATCTCTTAGAATGCTGACTCTTAGGCAGCTCCCTCTGGGAAGCCAGCTGCCGTGCTGTGAAAAAGTCCAAGCCTCAGAGAGAAGCTCTGCACAGGCAGGCGTCAGCGCCCCTGCTGAGCTCCCAGCTGACATCCAGCACAAACTGCCAGCCGTGTGAGTGAGCCATCCTGGATGGTCCAGCCTAAATGAACCTCTACACGAGTGCAGCCACCCAGTGAGCTGACACCATAAGGAACAGAACCACCCAGAGACACTAAGGGACAATTTGAGAGAACACATTTTAAGTCATTAAATTTTGGGGTGTTTATTTTGCAGCATAGATAACAAACAGACCTCCAGGATATTTATGTTTGGAAACCTTTAGATGATACGGGAAGATGATAAGCGAGGCTTGCCAACTTCTTGCTGTTGTTGAGAACTGTTGGTGGGACAGGTGAGTGGATATTTATTCCTTGGCACTTTCAACCTGCCCTGCAGTGAGACAGAGCAGGCTCCACAGGCAGAGGGAGTCCTCACACAATAAATTGCAGGCGTGGGCAGCCAGAAGTTGGCCGGAAGTAGGCCAGAGTCCACGGCAGTTGTAAGGGGGTGTGCCAGTTTGAATGTATTATGTCCCCCAAACACCATCATCTTTAATGTAATCTTGTGTGGGCAGACCTATCAGTGTTAATTAGATTGTAATTCTTTGAGTGTTTCCATGGAATGTGCCCCACCCAGCTGTGGGTGATAACTCTGATGAGATAATTTCCATGGAGGCATGGCCCCACTCATTCAGGGTGGGCCTTGATCAGTGGAACCATGTAAATGGGCTGACAAACAGAAGGAACTTGGTGCAGCTGTGAGGAACGTTTTGCAGAGGCGCTACAGCCAAGAGAAACATTTTGAAGAAAGCACAGTAGCTGCAGATGAGACACAGTTTGGAGACGGCCGTTGAAAGCAGACTCTTGCTCTGGAGAAGCTGAGAGAAGACAAATATCCCAAGTGCAACTAAGAGTGACATTTTTGAGGAACTGCAGTCTAGAGAGGAACGTCCCGGGAGAAAGCCATTTTGAAACCAGAACTTTGGAGCAGATGCCAGCCACGTGCCTTCCCATCTAACAGAAGTTTTCTGGACACCATTGGCCATCCTCCAGTGAAGGTACGCGATTGCTGATGTGTTACCTTGATTATTGTATGGCCTTAAGACTGTAACTGTGTAACCAAATAAACCCTCTTTTATAAAAGCCAATCCATCTCTGGTGTTTTGCATTCTGACAGCATTAGCAAACTAGAACAGGGGGTGACAGGAGATGGGGGTCTCACCAGCATCTGCTGTACCTTTTCTAAAGAAGAAGCTGCTCGGTTCTAGATAGTTGTGGCCATGTGGGAATATGGGGCCAGTGTACACACTCTTGTGAGTACTCACGAAAATTCGGAAGTCTGGATCTTTACGTAAAATTTCATTATTTTTGAAAGTTGGCAACTAATTCAAATTTTTAAAAAATATATCTGTACAGCTAAATCATGCAGGTGAAACGAAACATGGCAGTGGGGCAGATGTGGTCTAGCATAAGGCAAGATGGAATGCAGAGAGCATTGAGCTCCATGGCCATGTGTTCTCTGTGAGTCCACTGCTCTACTATAGGCTGTGGGAGGTCGTAGTGGAGAGGATGCTTCTTGAATACAGACACACCATGTTCAAGCCCAGGCTTTGGGATGTATGTGCTGTGTGGCCTTGATGGAGGCACTTCACTCTCTGAGCTACGGTGCACTATCTATGCATTTACCTGTAACACAGGAATGTAGGAGCTTGGAGAGTCTGGAATCAGGCAGGTACAGTGTGAATCCTGCTCCTCTACTTGCTGGCTTCATGACTTTAGGTAAGAGATATGACCTCTCTGAGCCTCAGTCTCCTAACTACCAAATGGGATGATGCTAACAAAAGTGCCTATTTCATGAGGTAGTTGTGAGGTTGAAATGAGATAATTCTTGTAGAAGACTAAGCATCAGGTCTTAGCGATGGGCACACAGGAAATCTTCAGCAAGCAGTGACCAGCAATCACCCTTCTGAAGTGTTGTTTTGAGAATTAAAGTTAATAAGCATAAAGAGACTGGCACTTAGTAGGTATACATACAACGAATAAGGCTATCAGGCCTGAAACAATTAAAATGCCAGTGCCACTGATGGGCATTTGTATCTCACTAAGTCACTGGCACAAGGGAGGACCCCAAAATATATGTGGAAATCAGGGAGGGAGAGGAGGAAAGGATGAAGGGAGGGAAGAAGGATTCATTCCAAACAGCAGAATAAATGCAAATGCTTACTACTGTGAGTTGTAAGATTTCCTATGGGAAGATACAGTAAGAGAGAAGGAAAGGGTCATGAACTTGTCCTTAAATGGCAGATTTAGATGGGGTGACTTTCAAGCCATGTGGGTGAGGGCACATGAGGTAGTGAGGTTTATGGGATTACAGGGAAAGGGTCTAGTTTACAGTGGAGGGTAGATAATAGTAGAAACTCGTAGAGAAGGATTGTGCTAATTGGACGCATTAAATGCATGTTTAATTTTCACTTCTTCACCCTTTGGAGTCTGGTGGCAGAAAATAGAATGCTATGTCGGCAAAAAATATACACTGAAGATCAAAATCTCAGAAAGGAAAAAGAAAAGAAACTAAATGTTTATGGACTGGAATCCTGCTTGTTCTTGTACTGACTAGGCTGATTATTTAAATGTGATGCTATATCTTGATTTGTATCCATAAGTAAACAAAAATTTGTAAAAATGGTGTAATTTTAACATTTTCTATTGTGAAATATAGCGCATATGCGGAAAAGTGATAAATTTTGAAGTACATTTTAACAATTAGTTACAGCTCAAATTTCAGAGTATAGTATAGGTTAGAGTTCTACCATTTCAGGTATTTCTTTCTAACTGTTCTAATACAGTAGAAGCTAAAAAGAAATATCTATATAATGATTCAATAGTGATAATCATTTGTTAAATCCTATCCTCTTTGTTACAACTCCTCCCTCTCATTTGGTCAATGTCTCAATCTTAAGAGATATTTGGGCAATGACCATTCTAATTTCATGTTGAAAAGGGGTGTCAACATTATGGGGTTGGGGTATGCAACAGGTTGATGTTCTTGGAGAGACTGTTACCTCTGAGTTTCAGGGCTCATTTGGCATAGGAACAATCCGGAGGTTTTAAGTTTCTGCGAAATAAACTTAGTGAGTGAAACTTTTTAATAGAATCTCAGATAGAGCCCTGGGTATTCTTTAGGCTTGGCATACCTTGGCAATTTGTGATATCTGGCTGAAACTTGCATAAGAATAACCTCCAGAATAGCCTCTAGACTCTTTGAACTCTCTTAGCCACTGAACCCTTATTTTGTTACGTTTATTTTCCCCCTTGTGGTCAAGAAGACATTGTCCATCCCATGATGGTCAGGCTCTTCCCTGGGAGTCGTATCCCATGTTGCCAGGGAGACTCGTATCCCTGGAAGTAAAATGGTGTAATTTTATTTAATTTCCTTTGTCCTGCATTTCATAGCAGGGGATCAGGTAAGGACTATACAGCCTGCACTCAAGGCATATGGTTTTACTTAACCCAGTATACTGCCTATGTGACCTTAGGAAGTTATCTAACCTCTCTGTGCCTCTGAATTCTCACCTGAACAGTGGGGGTGATGAGGGAACCTACTTCATGGGGAGGCTGAGAGGACTAAATGAGAAGAGTTGTAAATCCCCTAGTGCAGTGCTGGTATGAAGTAAGTTCTCCTTAAACATCAGCACTTATTATTGGCTCCTAACACATCTCACCTTTGATAACCAAACTCTAAACAGAACCACCATTTCATCAGTTTACTCTGTTTGTACCTTTTGCAGACAGTTACTTTTCATCTTTGCTTCTAATCCATACCCTAGAAGATCATGTGACTTGGAAATATTTGGATTGGGAGCTGGTTCTCTCAGTTCTCTCTGTAAGATTCCCTGAGTCTGATTAATCCTCAGGAAGACTTGCTCAAAATCTCTTTTGATTTAGCTTGATTGATTGACGATTTGATTCATCCATCCATCCTTCCATCCTTTCAGTCAGCCAACATTGCTAAGCACTTACAATAAGTCAGGACCTGTGCTAGACAGATGAAAGAAATGGCCCCCGCCTTACAGAGCTCATAGTCTAGTGGGGAAAGGGTGTACAGAAATGGGCATCAACATGTCAGTGAGGTAAGGGAAATAACAGGTTGCTGAGGGACTGCAGAAGAGACGCTTCCACCTCACCCAACCTGGGGGTCAGGGAAGGAGACTTTGACATCTAAGATGAGACGTAAAAAGAGGAAAGGAAATAGGCCACAGGATAGAGAGTGGGGAGACTGTCCTAGCTCAAGAATATCCCAGGCCTGGGGAGCTGCAAATAGTTCAGCATTGCAGGAAAAACTGTGTGTTAAAGGCAGAGAACAGGAAGAAGTGAGGGGAGAAAGTCAGCAGAGGACACATATGAACTCAAAATCCTGTTCAGGAGTGTGCATCTGATGAGGAGCCTTTGGAGGCTAGCAGGGGAGAGGCAATCAGGTTGATGTTTTTGAAAGATCACACTGTCTGCTCTGGGGAGAATGGAGTGGAGAACATGAGACTAATCAGGAGACCAGTTAGAAGGCTGATGTCATTCAACTCTGAGCCATTGTGGTGGCAATAAGTGTATAGATTTGAGATGTATTTAAGAATCGTAAGCAACAGGATGTGGAGATTGAATGAGGGGCAGGAGGGAGGTGGGATGTCAATAATAACTCTAAGATTTTGGGTAACTGGTCAAATGGTGGATGCATCAGTTTTGTGGGGCAGGAAGTGCGTGTGGTAGAGATGTTTAACTATTATTTGGCTTTTCGTAACCAGACCACATACCTCTTTAGGTTAAATTCAAGATGCTCACTTGATCTTTCCAGATATTCTTACTGAAACTCATACCTGGGTGATAATAACTCCAAGAGGCAAGTTAGGAAAATTCTCATGAAGACATCCTTTTGGAGATGCCCAATTTTCTGCCCGGTCTTCAAATTTTATACAAGATTTATGGAGTCCCTGCTTTGTGCCATTTGCTGTGCCATAGGGTTAAACCAGGAAAGCACGGTTCCCATCTTCATGGAACTTGCAGCCCTACATAGAGTTCTTTTGTCTTCTCATCAAAATGCTCAGTGTCCTCCTGTCCTAGGGATAGCTGGACAAGAATAGGAGTGCATCAATTAGTCATTACTGTGTAGCAAAACAGCCTCAAAACTTAGTTGCTTAAAATAACAACTATTTCTTTTCTGCAATTTTGCAGTGTCAGTTTAGGATGAGCTCAGCTGGGTGGTTCTTCTGAACTTTGCCAGACACATTCATGCAACTGTGTTCAACAATAGGCTGGGCAGGCAGCTTTACTGATCCTGCCAGGACTCCTACATCTCTGAGGCCTCAACAGGGACAACTGGTCTCTCACCTCCAGTCCATGTATTTCTCATCTTCCTACAGGTTATTCATGTGCATCTTTGAAGATTTTTGCAGAGGGTGTAAATGTGCACCACCTCTTGAGGCCTAGGCTTAGAACTGGCACAGTATCACTTCCACCACATCCTATTGGCCAAAGCTACTCATGAAGTCCTGTCCAGATTTAGGGAGTGGAGAAATAAGTTCCACCCCTTGATGGGAACAGCATCAAATTCTCATTGCAAAGGAGTATGGACAAAGAAAGAGGAAGAACTGAGATAATTTTGGCAGTGTGCCCCAAGGACTGAAGACATTCCTAATTCTTACCAGATATAAAAGTAATCATTAAAGAGAGCTCTGATAAACAAATAATGTCAATGGCCCTATTTCTTGTTTTCTGTAAGCCAAATGAGATTTACTGAAATCTGCCCTTTTCCATGAGGGAACTCACTCTGTCCCCTTTGGCTACTGGGTCAATCAGCTCTTTCTGGTTTAGTTTTCTGACTGCAGCTGTCCTCTCCTTTTCATCCCCTAGGATAACGGTCTGGGATTCTCTGCACAGATGTCAAAGAAATGAAATGTCAGCAGAGTTCACTGTGACCCTGGAGGCTGTTGCACCCCCCCCCCCACTCTCCCATCTCCTTACAGTTGCCTTTGGCAGGTTGGCTTGCACTATTAATAAACCTTCCCTTCAGCACTTTCTCTCAAGGGAATGATATCAGATAGCTTCCATCTATCTCCCAGCCTCAGTTCTGCAAGGCTGGAGAGAAAGTCACCTGGCATGGAGATAAGAAATCCCAGACATCACTGCCATGTAGGGGGAGCTGGGGAGTTCCATTTTCCTTATGAAAGGTCAAATCACTTCTTTTTCAGTGTTTGGAATGAAAAGAGCCAACATAATGTGTGTTCTAAATGCCAGTGGTCTTGATGTTCTTGATAAGTAGAAGTCAATGAAAGAGGAGAATGGCTCAGGAGGAGAGCTGATTTCCAAGTGCCAGTGGTAGAAGTAAAGCATTTTTAATAACTCATGTTAAAGGGTGTGTGATTCATTCAATCATGGGTTAAGGCAGTGCAATTATTGCTGCTTTTAAAAAGTCCAGCCTTGTTGCCTTGAATACAAACAACAGTAATGGTTCCCGCACAAAAGGCTTAAAAGGTAGGATGGGCCATTTATAAACTGCCCTGACCAACTTTTTATTCATTTATTCGTTCATTCATCAAATATTTATTGGGTGTCCACTATGTGCCAGGAACTGGGCTGGATGTAGGGCATATAGAAATGGTGAACAACACAACATTCTGATTTTAAGGAACTCACAGTCTAATCAGAGAACATGACAAGTCAACAGACAACTCCTCCAAAGAGTGTCAGGTGCTACCCGAAGAAGTGTTATGGATGTTATGGGAGCATATCTCAAGGAAGATCTGTGGGGAGGAGGCATGGAACATCATCTACCGAAGTTCCCAGTAGAGGCTTCAGGAAGTTATGCATCCCCCGTGCTTAGCACAGTGCCTGGCACTTACTAGGGGCTCATTCCTATTTGTTGGTTGACTTCTGGCTTGAATCCTACGTTCTTGTCCTGTGAGGTCATCGGCACTTCTACAAACATCCTATACATTCTTATATCTGTGTATTCCTCTATCTGCCTTGACAAATGCAGCTCCTTCTGTCTGGAATCTTGTCCTCATCATTTATGCCCTAGAAACTCTTATGCATCCATTCTTCAAGACCCAGACCAAATGCCCTCTCTTCTGCAAACTTTTTCTGATATAGAGGTAGAACCCATCCTCTCTCCGTAATGCCTCCAAGCCCTTTCATTATATATCAAGTTTGATCCTTATGTTTGAGCTATTTAATTGTAGTTTTTTTTTTGTTTTGTTTTGTTTTGTTTTTTTAATGTTTCTGTCTCCTTCCTGAGACCATAAGCTTCTTTGGGGGAAGTATCTGGAATTTAGGCATCTTTGTATCATCTGTGCCTGGCCCATAATAGCAGCTCAATGAAAGTTTAATGTATGAATAAAATAATGCATGTTATGATTGGGAGCATGGATCAATGAACACCATCAAGGTGGTCACATTTTTTAACTGCTGGGGACAATGACACAGAATGTTTGAAATCAAGTCTAGAAAATCTAGGATGTGTGGTTACCACAGTGCTGGGAGGAGAACCATCAGTGTAGGCTCTTTTCTGCCAGAGGGATGGCATCTCCTATCTTGTCTAATCTTGGGGGCAGAGGGAGGCCTGGGCTTATGTCTTAGCGCCACAGCCTAAGTCCAGGAGCTGATGAAACATTGCCCTCTGCATGGACTGTGGGGAATCCTTGACTGCAACACAACAGACCTCCAGCCCTTAACCAAGCTCAGTGGTAGGTATGCGTTTTATGTGCATCAGTCTTACAATCACATTAGCAAAACTGTCAACCTTTTTTCATACTATTTCCAGAATACCACCACTTCTCACCACCTCTGTTGGTACTACCCTGGTCTAAGCCCCTCACATCTGGCTTGGATGTAATGGTGCCCTATATGATCTCTCTGCTTCTGTGCATGCTCCCCTACTTCCAGTCTGATCTAAACCCAGCAGTCAAAGTGATCTTATGAAAATGTAAGTCAGATCACTACCTTCCTTTGCTCAAAACCCTCCCATGGTTCCCGTCTCACACAGGGGTGAAACCAAAGTCCTCCGGTTTCAAGTCCCTACAAGTTTGACCCTCCTCCCTGCTTCCTGATCTCGACCCTGACCCCACCCTCCCTGTCATTTATTCTGCTCTGGTCACAGGATTTTGTGCTGTTATTCCCTTACGTCAAACATGCTCCTGCTTCAGAAACTCTGCACTTGCTGTTCCCACTGCCAGGATGAACCTCCCCCAGCTGCCCACGTGGCTCGTTCCCTCATTTCCTTCCGGTCTTTGTTGAAATGCCGTCCTATCATAGAGGCCTTCCCTGAACACCCTCTGGAAAATAGTGTACACATACACACAGTCCCGGGAATGTCCTGTCATCTTGTTTTGCCTTATTTTTATCCACAACACTTATCAGCACAGATGTGTATATATTTTTAAATTTGTTTTTTGTCCCTCCCACTTGGGTGTAAAGTTTATAAGAGCAGTAGCTTGGACCAGGTCTGTCCACATTTGTAGAGTTAGTGCTTGGCATAGAGTAAGCACTCAGGTTTTGCTGAATGAATAAATGTATGAATGAGTGAGCTCATTGAACATTCACATGGTTGTGTGAGTGTAGGGAAAGGCTCATTGAAGTTACTCTCTTAGTCAAGAGAGTCTTGGGCTGCCAGTACTATAGTTAATTCAGACCGGCTGAAGCAAATGGTGGGAATTTAGAGGGAGGTACAACGTATCTAACAGAACCTGGAGCATGGGGAATGACTAGAAGCAGGAAATGGAAGGCTGTCAGGAACCTGAGGGCAGGGCTGCCCCTAGGGTTTGCAAGGCCCTGGGCAAATGTTTTCCGTGGAGCTTCGTCTATATAAACTATGAGTTACTCCAAAACAGTGTGTCGGCACTATACTGTGAACCAATTTCATAGAGTACCATGAAAGAAATACTGCCCTGGCCTGCAGAACCACCATCAAGCTCACCAGGCCACCCTACTGGAACCAGGACCCAAAGACAGCCCCAATCCTTGGGGCATATGGTCAACCTCATGCAAGGGGTAGAGGGTCAGAGAGCACCCCAAAAGGATGAGTCAGGGGCTGGAACTCATATGGGTCCTAGTCTGGTTTTAGAGTGCCCTTCCTTGATGTCACTGTCAGCTTGAATTTCCAGGAAGGTGCTCCAAAGTGTAAAGTCCTCTGAGACATGGGGCTCAGGCAGTTGTCCAGCTACCCCAGATCTAAGGGTGGTACTAGTGAGAAGGGGGTCTCTCTGATTCTCTGTATCTCTGACACATATTTCTTGTCCTGTCTTTGTTTCCTGCTTCATTTATTCATTCTATCTCTCTTACTCTCTTTCTTTTTCTCCCTGAAAACTGGCTGCCCTGTGGAAGATAATCCCTCTCCTTTCCACAGCAGCTCAGCTGGTCTGCTTAAACCATTGCTGACACACAGCAGAGACTGACCAGCATCTGTCAATTCTAATTCCAGCCTTCTGGGATGGACAATCTGAGTAGCCAAGCTGTGATCTGGTATACACTTCTGGTCCAATCACCAGTGGCAGGGGGGAAGGGCATGGTGCAGAATAACACAGCAGAGATGTGGCTGCCAAGGCCACTGTCCGCTTGCTGAAGGAGGAAGTTCTCGGAGAAGGAAGGTGCTGGGTGGAGGCCAGTGCCCTCAAGGCATTTCCTATAGCTTATCTGGTGAAAGTGAGGCTTCACCCTGGATGTTCCGATGTCCAAACCCTGTAACAGCAATGGTGCATCTGAACATCACCTTTCTTAGATCCACCTAAGGCCTCACAGGACCACAGGATACTGATGGCAGCAGCTTTAAAAGACTTTATGAAGGGAAATCCACCCACAGATTGTGACTCTCCTCAGCTTCTTCCCTGTGAGTTGGGATAGAGGCCCCAGAGAAAGTGGGAACATTCTGCCGGCAGAGAAGCTGACATGAACAGCTTGTTGAGCACATACACCTGCACATTCATAAAAATGGGCAAATTGCACTGGAACAAAAGCAAGTTAATTGGGTTCTTGGCTCTCCCAGGCCTATTAAGGGCACCTCCTTCAGATTCTAACTGGGTGAGACTTGGGACTGGTTAGAACTGAACATCCAGATGTTGTCATTATCCCAGATTCCTGTCTCATCAGATCCACCTTGACTTCTGTGAGCCACTTGCTGCTCAGTCAGGATGGGCTGATGCAACACAGGATGCCCTGGGCCAACTGGTAGGTGTTGAGTCTAAAGAAGGGGTGATTTGGGTAGGAGGGGAGAGTGAATTTTAATTGTCGGAAGGGCTGTCATGTGGAAGAGGCAGCAGAAATAGGAATAGAGGGTAATTGTTACAAGAGAGCAGACTGAACCTAACATAAACATTTTCAAAAACCGAGGTTCTTTTAACAGAGGAAATAGGTGACATTACAAGGTAATGTGTTCTGTCATTTCTAAGTATGTCATCAGAATGGATCAGGATAGGTAATTCAGTTTCCCAGAAACTGTGAAAAAATAGCAAAATGTTCATCAAGATAGAAGATAAAGTTACACAATAACAACAACAATCCATGAGTGCAACAACAACCACCCATGAGTGCATGATGTAACTTATCCTTTGGAGAAGCTTAATTACTGTTATCTTTTGCAGGCTGTGGTCCTGCCTGCTGCCTCTCTGATGGCCTCTGTCTCTTTCACTCTTCCTTTGCTCCTTCTCTTCCATTCTCTACTCTTACACTTCTCCCCTCATCTCATTCAGACATCTTGGGAGAGTTTGGATGAGGTCCCCAGGGTCCCAGTGCTAGAAGGAGAAAACAGTGCTCAATGATGATTTCGGCCACAGATTATGCATGTTCACCTTCCTCAAAGACTCATGTTAGACTACACCTCGGGTTGTCGGGGGCCATATTTAAGAACTTTTGTGGCCACTTGCTTTAACTGATGCGCCTGGATTCCTGTTTATTCACTCACTCACTCATTTATTCATCCACTCCATTCCTTCATCCATTCTACGTATGGCTTCAGAGACAGGAAGAGAGAGGAAGAATGGAGAGAATAGTAATATAATGACTTCACTTTCTCATAAGGTGCAGTGGTTCTCTCCACCATTGAAACTACAAGTTGCCTCTGCTTGACCTCCTTTTATATGAGTCAGTAAAGGAGGTTTCCTTTCCCTGCAGTCAGTGATTCCTGATGAAGACAGCATCTTTGGATTAGGAGCCCCATTCAAAAAGTGACCAGTCTTGTCTTTCTACCATCCATAGAGCTTTGGACATGGAAGTCCAAATTCTGATAGCATGGATGAAGGGCAGAGCTTGGCCGCTGCCCCTAATGGGCTTGTTCGCCCTGCCCATGTGGGGAAAGGCACATCCATCAGATGTCAAGCAGCACCAAAAATTGGACCCCAATGGTGCTTACTTTACTAAAGTACTCAGTTCAATGAGTCTTGCTTTGACACAGAAAATTCTACTTGCTCCATCAGCAAATGTTTGATGTGAATAATTCAGTGTTTTGCAGGGGTTTTGACTTCCGCTGAGAATGCGGCACTGTCAAAGATTGTTAACTAATCCTTTGGAGCAGAACTGACTTCTGGTTCACCTCTAAGCCAGTAAACACTTGGGAGAACAGTAAAAAGAAAATAAAAAATAAAAATACTTCCCTAACTAACAACAGAAACTATATTCCACTCCCCCAACTCCTGCAATACACACACAAAGCCTCAAACCTATTCTGGAGAGAATTGGGTCCAAAAGAAATTTCTGAAGATGCATTTCCTTGCTAAACAAAGGATTTTAAATGGAAGAGTCCAGCTCCTGATGAATGTATTGGCTGTTCCCACCCGGAGGAAGTGAGGGGTCTGGGAAAATGAGAGAGGTCTGACCACTCACAATTCAAAGAGGGGTTTCCTTGCCCTTTTTTCTTTCTAGCTGTGTTATCTTGGGTACATCATGTCCCCTTTCTGGCCACAGTTGTACAGCTAGAGCCTTGGATTAGGGATCAGAGTTTCTTAACCATACCTGGGGTGGTCCATGCATAGTCAGTAAAATTTCTGAAATTCTTTTCATACAAGCATGCGGGGAAAGGGAGAGGCTCTAGAAGCTTCTATCTCAAAGATGTCCATGACCCCCAAAGCTAGAGAACTCCTGGACTAGATGATTGTCAAGCCTTGGTTCAGTTCTACATCAGGCTATGATTCTGTGAGGCTGGACAGTTGTGTCTCTGTGCCTGGAGTGTTCATGGGGAAGGCTGTGAGTACTTCCATCTTTCAAGCTTTAGAGCCAACTTAGACTTCTGTATGTGTGGGGGGAGGCGTATGAAGATGTTAATTAACTAATTCTTTCTCTCTCTTTCTCCCTCTGTCTCTCTTTCTCTTCTTTCTTTCTTCAAATATTTATTGAGCCTTTGTGCATGCCAGGCCCTTTACTGCCATGAGTATGGAGAAGAGAACAAAAGAGACATTGTCCCTGCCCCCCTGGAATTCATAGTCTAGGAGACAATGGACAAATAATCACACAAATAACTGTAATTACAAAGTATGACAAGGGCTCTGAAGGGTCAGTAAAAGTTTTGATGAGAGGTTATATAGGAGGTCCCTGTTTTCTTCACCTCCACACCCCATACATCTGTATGACCAATATTTCAAAATAGTTCATCTCTCCCATTTGCCATTGCCACCACCTTAGTCCAAGCCACCATCATCTCACATCTGAACCCCTGCAACCCTCTTCTCCTTATTTGCATTCTTGCCATTGACTGGAATGAGGAGACCCATGAAGGGGAGGGAGGGGATGAATAGGATCCAATCATGTGCTATATGTAAAGACACAAATTAAACCAGCACAGTTTCTCCTTAGAGGAATTGGTTCCCTGGGGAAGGGATGCTGCTGGGGTGCTCCATGTACTCAGAGAAGAGTGGTGGGAAAAATATTTACCTTCTCAAGATGAGAACTTTGAAAATGCTCACTTCTTGAAGAACAAAAATCTTTCCGTTGGATTCATGCCTGCAAGTTCCTTAGAACACAATAGAATAGAGTGAGAATACTTGGGCTGAGACTGTTGACTCTCAGCCCACAATAGGATCCAAAACAGTCTAAATAAAGCAACCAAGCAAATCCAAACCCACAAACCAGGCAAATTAGGGGGTGATTACATCCTTTTATGTTTCAGGAGCACTCTTTGATTTTCAAAGGGCCTTCTTTAAATAGCATCCTTGAAGGGTTTACAGAACTGTAGCTGCTTGCTGGAAGGGCTGTCGATGGGGAGGGAAACCTAAAGCAAAAGGTTTAGAATCCCTGGCTGGTTGAAGACCATTCCAAGGAAAGTGTGGCCTGCCTTAAAGGAGGAATCTATCCATTATGTAAAGAGAGGTACACCTGCAACCATCAGTGCTGGGAACAATGCTGGGAGGTCTCCGTTCTTACCTGAGAAAATGCACATGAAAGGTCTCATATGCTCCTGGCACATAGTAGGTGCTCAATAAATGTCAGTCATCATCGTCATTCCCTCTGCCATTCTGCCTCCTGTAGAATAAGATTGATGAGAGTAGAGTCATAAGGGGTCAAACTGTCCATCCCCAGGTGAGCCTGTATTCTAATCATTGAAGAGAGCTGATTATTCTTCTCAGAAAAAGTCAGCAACAAAATCCCTCATGCAAGAAGAGTCCTCTGTCAGTTCATTGTGGCCACATATTTCTGATTCTCAGGAAGACACCACAGTGGGGAAGCTCTCAGTGGGACTGGCCATTTCCTTCCTCCAGGTCTTCTGTTTGTTTTGCTTAAGCCTCTCAAGTCTCCCCCATCACCAGAAAGAAGAATAGACACCAAATTGCTAACTCTGGAGAAATCCCAAACAGGCAGGAATGTGGTTCCAAGGTTCCACCACATTAGGATACAGTTCTCCATTGTTTGTGATATTGGCTGTTCCTAAGATGCTTCACACCCGTAAAGGTCTGTGTCTGGAAGGGTTTTCAGATTTATTACTTCTGTTGAAGGTTTCTTCCCCATACTTGAATGCACTTCATTTTCTTAACCTGCAGTTACTCTGAAGTTGCACAGTCTTTGGTGCATATAATCACAGGTACTCTGACCCACAGACTCCTCTTGACATTCTCAAAGGGCTTGCTGAGTAGGACCTCAGAAAGCTGGCACTGCCTTCTCCAACTGGGGGGATTGTTTTCCTTTTAATTGTCTTCTTATGTTGTCTTTTTCATTTATTCATTCAGTGAATTCACCTCTGCATTTCCCTGGGCTGCTCTCTTCACGTTGTCTAACGCCTGCTCAACCCTCAAAGTACAACTTACATATCACCTTCTCTGAGAAACCTCCCCTGATTGTCTTCAAGCCCTTCTTCTATGTTACACCTGTAAATCAGACATCAATCTTTACCTCTATCATAACCTATGATTATTTGATTGCATTTCTGACCAGATCTACTGGACTGAGAGTTGAGAGTAGGGGCTATGTCTAGTTCCTCTCTGATTCCATAGCGCCCATAATGACACTTGGTACTGAGTACTTGCTCAGGAACTATTTCTTGAGTGACTATGTAGATAAATCCTGACCTACAACAAGAGTTGCTCATACTCAATGGCCACTTCTCCCTTTTGTGTTCACAGAACCCCAATTTAGAATGGGCATTCATGTGTCTCATGGATCCCTTCCCCAACCCCCAGGTGGTGAATGTTGGTTATTTTAGTACAATCGTGTTAATTTTGCTTCTTTGGCCAAGTGATTGGTTTAGTGTGGGGGGCAAGGGGTGTACCTGTCTGCCAGCAGTGGGAGAATAATTTCTGGGAGAAAGTTTCCTTTATTGATGAAATGAAGACTTGAGCATGCCTCTTCCTGCCTTTGGATGAAATTCTGTGAGGCCAAGATGTCTCAAGCAGGGGCAGTCATCCTGAGGCCATCAGAGTGACAGCAAAAAAAAAAAAAAAGGAAAGCATGTGGGTCAGGATGATGCTCCTGTGCCACTGGGTTAACCAACCTGGGGCCATCATGGTTTGTGTTCTGAATTTGGTCTCTCCCTGAAAGGGCAAGTTTCAAGTATCTGTGGAAGGGTGGCAAGGAAAGAGGTTGTCAATAGTTTCCCAAGACCTGGGAAATTCCTTCCACTTTTTTTTTTTTTTACAAAAGCCAATGAATTTTTGTGAATGGTTTCTCTCTGGAGACAAAGCACATATTTCCTTCTGATATTAATTATAATGGGACAGTATCCCCACCATGGCAAGTGCTTTGAAAAAATAGTATTACAAAGGATTGTCAGAATTGCTAGTGTGCCCCATATCTGGTTTATGCTACTTCCTGGTACAAAGAAAGAATATACTTCACAGTGACTTACCATATGTCTAGCTCTAGGCAATGAAATTTCTAGATGATCAGGCAGATAGGTAGCCAGGCTATCCAGAAGAGGCAAGTGAGAGGGGAAGCCTGGAGAGCAATGAGAACCTTCACTACAATGACGAGAACCTCAATTGTACGGCAAATGCTCATGCAGCGTGTCATTGACAGCTGTCATCCTCGTGGAGAATTTTGGACAAACTGAAAAGCTGTGTCTCTCTCTGGGAGGGGCTGTGTTATTTTCTTCTTCATATAACTGTCTCCAAAAGTTTCCATGTCCTTTCCAATTAAAGAGAGTTTACATTCTTCTGCTGGGCCAGTGGTGTCTTTCCATCAATGACAGTGCATTACCACTCAAAGATAATCCTGTATGAGGCATTCATTTCCAGTATTATATCTATTTCTCGTAATTGCATTTCCATAATTAGATATTAAATCATAGTATTTTTCCTGTATTTATAAAAATGGAATTATATTGCCCATGCAGTTCCATAACCGGCTTTTTTACTTACAATGTTATGAACATCTTTCCATGTCATTGAACTTTCTTCTACAGCATCCATTTAATGCCTGCCTAGAATACCAACATCTGAATGTGTTGCATTTATTTGACAAATCCCCTGCTGGCGGATGTTTAGGATGTTTCCAGTTTTTCATTATTATAAACAGTGCTGAAAAAAATGTTCTTGTTGTTAATCTTTGCCCATATCTGTTTTTTTTTTTTTTAGAACAGATCTCTAAAAATGGATTTGTCCAAAGTACATGCAGAAAATTAAGGCTTCTGAACCATATTGGTAACTTGACTTTTCAGGAAAGGTAGTACCAATCTACATTCCTGTAAGCATTAGGGTCCTTTTTGAGAATCCTCTGCATCACATCCTTAAAACCATAACACAAAGACTGAGCAGGTGACAATCCAGTGCTCACCACATAAATCCCCTTCCTGTGGCTTTGTGACTTACGATTAATGCTTAGTAGCCATTGTTGACTCCATTTTCTTTCCTTTATTTTTTTGAACATATACAACAAATAACCTCAAAAAAACTTTTTAAAATGTCTCTTGCATATAGCTTCTATGGTTTGAATTCTTTAATCAGTTGTATCTGCTGACTCACATGGGCACTAAGTTTCTTTATAATTTTTATCTGTGAACTCATCATTGGTGGGAATTTTTCTTTGGGGTTCCCAGGAGTCCAAGAATGAGGAAGCTCATGGTACAGTCTTGATAGTTAAAATTTTCCCAGAGATTGTTTTTCTACCCGTGGTCTGGAGTGGTTGGCCCAATGGGTAGAACTTCTAGTGCCCTTTTCATGGATGGAAAGCCCTTTATGTTCCCCTCCTTGTGGTTTCAACTCTGTTTCCCAGGCATTAAGGTTCTGACTATCTAGGTGTATGCAGTTCTGATACCACAAGGATCATTTGGCTGATTAGTTTTCTCTTACTCTGACACCTGGATCCTCTTTTCCTTTTTCTATTTTTATTTTTGATCCATCCTATGTATTTGATGTTTTCTGTGTTATATTTCATCCAGCATTTCTCTGTGTCATCTCAGCTACTGTGTTGACTGGAAGTATCTGAGCTTTCCCTGCACCCTCAGGGTTGATTTGACACTCTTCGGTGGTGTCTGGAGGCACGGGAGCAGTGAAGGCAACAGTTGCTATGATTGCTAAGAAGTCAACTCAGGTATTACATTTGAGACTACATGGGCTCATGAAAATGTGGCTTATTTGCAGAACTATAGCCTTGCCACTGGGGGCAGAAAAGAAGCAGACCCCGTGTCAAGAAATCTGCAAGCTCCTGGCTCAGTGCATGGGTTTTTATGTGCAACTGTATAACCCCAAACTACAATTAATATAACTAGCATTGTTGAATGCCAGGCATAGCTGTAAACACATTGCATGGATAAACCTATTTGATCATAACATCAACCCTGTGAGGTACACATTGTTGTTATCCCCATTTTACAAATGAAGAGAGTGGTCCAGAGAGGTTGAGCAAGGTGCCCAAGGTCACACAGCTATGAAATGGTAGAGATGAGATTTAACCCCAGGATGACCAACTCCAGATCCCATAACCCTGACTACTGTGCCACTGGATTGATCTGTCTTTGTCTTCTACATAACATCCTCCCAAACTCCACTCTGGACACCCCCCCCCCCTCTTCTCTTGAGATGTCCTTGGTGATTAGGGTCTTCTCTTTTATGTTAGGCCATTTCATCTAATTCTCCTGATCCAATGCATTCTGTTTCTACCAACAAAAGATAATGCAAACAACTACACAATCACATCTCCTCTTCCCCTTCCTTCCCTTCCATTCCCCCTTCCTTTTCCTCCTTCTTCAGTCTCTTTTGTACAGAACTACCTATGAGGTATTTTTCCCATACTTATTGTTTAACTCAATACATTCTCCCCTTTGTAATATGTTAATTCCCCCTCCTGAGCACTACCACCATCACCCTCTCTGCAGCAGCTGAGTGAGCTCCAGCCAGGCTAAATTATAAGGCTGAATTTTCAGGTGTACTGGGTCCTGGCTATTCTTGTCACCTGCTCTAAAAAAGTACAGACACCACACTTCTTAACCATGGCTGTACTTTGGAATCATATGGGAAGGCTTAAAAAAATTCCAACTCTTATGTCCTACCCCCAGAGATTCTGATTTATTTGGTCTTGTGGGGTGGAGCCTGAGGATTTGCTTTCTAATAAATTCCAGGTGATGCCAATGCTGCAGGTCCGGGCCCACACTTTGAGAACCACTGCCTTTAGACCTTTTCTTGCTCTAGCCCACTCCAGACGCTATTCGCTGCCATGGTTCTGAACTCCATGCCTCCCTGTTCTGTTCCTAGGTTGCCTTTCTAGGTCTTGTTCAAGTCCTTCATCCATCCATCCTTCCAGGACTAACCCAGATGGGCGGCAGCTTTTCCCTCCTCCATGCTCCAGAGTTTTCCTTTGCCTCTGCACCCCTCATTATCATAGTTGCTTACAGGTTTAGACTTTAAAGCCGGAAAGATTCTCAGAGTCCAGTAGTTTAAAACCTTATCTTTAAACTGCAGAACTCTTTTTCTTTCTAATAAAATCATATTCCAAGTTGTATTATTTAAAATATATAGAGGAGGTGAGAGTAGGAGAGTAGGAACATCATTGTTTGTACCTTTTTTTTCCCTATGGAGTTCTGAGGCACTTTGGGAAACTGCTTAGGTCTTGGGGGCCATAATTTGAAAATCACCCATAGTCTGAGACTTTATTTCATGAGGTTCAGATGAGGAAATAGACTCAGAGAGGAATTAAGCAGGGGAGAGACAAGATCTGATTTCATACCTCCTGTTACCTGTGTCCTTGAAGAAATGGATGAGTTTAAGTCTTCATATTTTTCATAGTACCCCTTGCAGTGGAGGTATTTGAAATACGTGTGCTGTCTGCGTGAAGTCAACAAGGGTTTATAGCTGTCTTCTAGTGTAGCTTCCTGTCTTCTAGACCAGTGTTTCTTTTTTTTTTTAATAACTTCATTGCTTCAAATACACCCCCACCATACCAAAAGAAAATTAACGAACCACAGTCACACCCGAAGACATCTTCAAAATCACAAATGATCACCAAACTCACATCACCAAAATCACCCTCAACATCTTGTCTATTCCCACCAGTGTCGAGTGGAAACAGTCTAGACCAGTGTTTCTTAACCTGTTTTGGGTTTAGAACCCCTTCAAGTGTCTGGTCAGATCTAAGAACCTTTCCATAGAAACAAATTACCGTACACACACCATAGTTTTCATAATAAGAATTCATGAATGCCCTGAAGCCCATCCCAGGTCCTTGCTCTGAGACACCCACTGTAGAAGCTGCTGTCTGGATAACTTTCCATTGAAGACCAATGCTTTAAATGGAGATTAGTGTTATCCAGGATTTAGTCAGAATATCTTGATATCTTTAGGCCCCATTTTTCCTGCTGGGCTGATGCATATGTCATTGTGGGACTTTAAGAATTAAATGAGATAAGATGGAAACCTGCCTAGTTCTTAGGTACCCAGTTGATATTAATTACTTTCCCTCCTTCCTTGGAGGGAAAGTAGCTCATTGTGAATTAGAATCACTTGGTTTTTAAGAACCTGGGCTTTCATGGTAGGCAGACAGGTGTTGAATCCTAGCTCTGTATCTTACAAGAGGACCCTGGGCAAATCACATGTCCTCTCTGAACCTCAAGTTTTACTATCTATAGAATGGGGATAAATTATGTAAAAACACAGCAGAGTTCCTAGCACCTGGCTGTGCTGATTTTGATAATGATGATGATACTAATATTATCTACTCTGTGCCCCTTCATGCATGCTTGGTGGAGGAATAGCAAAGCTTCGGGACAAATTGAAAATATAGACTTGATTCTAAGGAGATTAGACTTTGGGGAATTCTGCTAGTCTTTTGAAAACCCTTCCAGAGTGTTGCCCTCTGGGAACCCCCTCAGCTACAGAGAGTCTGATGCTCATGAAATTCATGCCCCTTGCACGCCTCTACCAACTTTCTGAACCCAGGCAAGTCAGAATGGAGAAAGAAATTCCTCAGACATCAGAGATGGAACTGCTTTCTACTAGGAATACTTGGTAACGTGGAAAGCCACAGCACCAGGAGGCAGCATCAAGACCAATGAAATGAGGCCAATGCATAATGCAAGAGCCAGCTTTCTCCCCAATTTAATTCTATGTTCTTAAGTAATGATGGAATAAAAATTCAGGGTGGTAGAAGATGAGATTTGTGGCTCTATTTGATCAAATGCCTATTGCTGTCGCTTTAAGCCCAACGGGTCGCTTCATAAACAGGTAAATAAATCAGACGTCAATGGGAAATGAAAAGTCATGGCTGAGAATGAAATGAGACAGAAGTCATTCCCAGCCATGATGTTCATTTGGGGCATTTCTGATAGGGATGTCACACCCAGGCTGCAGCAGGATCCCCAAAGTGGCCAGCAGAGGATTATCATGGAGTGGGGATCCAACCCCAATAAGTAATCCATTATTAGGGAGTATTACCTGCCTAGTCAGGTTTGTCCCAGGGGATTGTGAAAGGCCAACAATTGATCTTCCTTCATTAATGCTCCATTTGTAGGATTAACTGGGCTGTGTGGGTAATAATTTATGGGGAATCATTAACCTAATGATATTGGCTCTCTATAAACTGCTTTGTCTGTCTCAGAGAAAATGGATTTCGTAAATCTTGGTGGAAAATTCTGGGCAACTCATGGAAGCCCTGTCAGCAGCGTGGGGGTGGGTCACCAGACAGCAAAACTCTGTGCTCTTGGCTTGGTCAAAGGGCCTTGAAGGTCTCCCTTCATTTTCTTTTATCTGTCAGCCCAACAGTCACTCACATTGAAGCAGAATGTGCTCGGGGTTGAAAAGTACAGGAAAGAAAAGGGTGTGTTGATTCTCCTTGTCTTGAGCTTTAGCTCCTGCATGCGACCTGGTCTGTGGACTCTGACAAAGGGGAGAAGCTGGCATTCCCAGTGTAGGGAATCTCTTGGCCACAGAAACCACATCTTTCTTCATCTGGAAAAGAATCAACCTCATTTAAGCAGGTCAATTTCCGCTTCTGTTGTGTGCTAGGCTGGGGGTTTCACAGCTTTGGACTGGGATGTCAGGGAAGCAGAAGGTGACGTAAGAGACTGAACGATGAAATGGACCCAGCCAGGCTAGACTTGGAGAGAGGGATTTTGGGATAGAAGAAAGAGCAGGACGAGTGCAAAGGTCCTGAGATGGTAGCCAGCTTGGCCTGTTTGGGGAACAGAGAATTTATTATCATAATATTGGAGGGGTAAGTGTATTTATTCCCTTTGAGAGATGAGAAAACTGAGGCCCAGGGTGATTAGGTTTATCATCTCCATCCTGTCCTAGAGGGTGGGTGAGCTGGGACTTGCAGCTGGTGTTAACGGACACCAGACTGTATACCACTAGGCCAGGGGTCAGCAAACTAAGGTTCGCAGGTCCAAATCCGGCTGCCACTTGTTTTTGTGAATAAAGTTTTGTTGGAACACAGCTATTCATTTACATATTGTCTATGGCTGCTTTCATGCTACAGTGACAGAGTTCATTGGTTGCCATAGGGACTGAATGGCCTGAAAAGCCGAAAATATTTTGTTTGGCCTTTCATGGATAAAGTTTCCAAAACCTCCCTGCGCTAGGCAATGATACCTCTCTTATCTTCCTTTGACCTTAGTGGGAACAGGAGACAGGCAATATAGCCCTGGGAATGTGCATTGTCCAATCCGTTTGGATCCCAAAAGGGAAAAAAAGAAAAGACCTCTAAAAGTAACTTTCGTAAGCCAGGAAACAGAGTTGTTTGAGGGAAGGAAATTCCCTTTCAAATGGGCAGTAGGTATTGATATCCAAGGAGAAGCATATGGTTCTTAGGCCCCTGGGATTATCTCTGGCATGGACCATACAAGGACAGCTACTTTAAATCATACTGGATGAGAAATAGCACTTGGCTTGAGGAAGCCAGAGAGTGTCTCTGTCAGCAGCGGCTAGGTCTGTGGGGTCCATTGGTTTGCATGACACACGTGGCATCTTGGCATTTCCCCAGATATTGTCACAGGTAGTTCACATGACAGAATCAGCCTACCTCTTCTACTTCCCAAGGCAGGTTGATAGGAAAGCTGTGATTTTTCTCAAATACATGTGTTCAAAACTGGCTGGACAGCTTATGTCTGCTCTTAGAGAGCAACCCTGGCTGAATTGAGTCCCCTTACTCATATAGGAGGGGAAGACTATTTCTATCTATCTTAGGCTCTTTTCCTCTGGTAAAGGGGGATGCAGAGGAGGAATTAATAAAGGCTTTATTGGATCCTTTGGACTTGATCTGGGAAGACATGTTTCTTTTCTCTGCTAGTCTCCACTGGTTAAATTTTATATTTTCTCATTAGCATTGACTTCTGGGAGAGACAAATAAAGGATTGAATATACATTTAAAAAAAAAAAACTGGATGGACGGTATCTTTCCCATAGCAAAGCCTTGCTTAGCAGGGAGTTCTCTCTGCTGCCCTCTGCTGGTGTTATAGCATGGGGTAGGGAGCAGAAAGCATAGGATTGAAAGTAAGTCCAACTGCCATGTACTAGCTGTCTGATTTCAAAGCAAGTTATATAACTCTTCTGAGTCTCAGTTCATATCTGTAATGTGGAAATAATGTTAGCACCCACCTCACTAAATGTTAAGAAATGAGAAATATAAAGCATCTGACACTTAGTAATTAAAATTCCTACTCTCTTCTGTAATAAGAGAATCTTTGATTCTGAAGTTAGGAAGAAGGACCATATTTCCCAGTCTCCTTTATAGCTGGACATGACCATGTAAGTAAGTTATAACCAATGAGATATAAAAGGAAGTATCAAAAACTTGCAGGAAACATTTACAGAGGATGATCTTCCTTTTACCTATTCCTGAAGATGGGAAGGTAGACATGATGGCTGGAGTTGGAGCACCCATTTTGAAACATGAGGTGCAACATTCTGTTGAGGTGGCAAAGCAACTAGCTAGAAGGAGCCTTGGCCTCTGACCTGCTCAATTCTAGTTTTTGATTATGTTAAAGAAAAATAAGCTTCCAGCTCTTTTAAGCCATTTGAAAATTTTGGATTTTCTTTTTCTCAGCACTGAATTTATCCTTGATGTACTAGTTGGATGGCCTTCAGAAAATTTTCTTAATCTCTGTAAGCCTCAGTACCCTCATCAAAAAAATAGGTATAAAAATCCCAACCCTCAGAAATTCTGTGAGGATTTAATGACACAATGTGGTTGTTTTCTGCTGCCTCCAAAATGTTTTTGTGACACCCTTGAAAGCGCAGGTCCCCAGTCCCCACCCTGAAGTATCTGAATCATTAGTTCTAATGATAGAGCCAGGGAATGTGCATTTTTGTTAATTCCCCTAGGTGATGTGATGCCAAGACAGTTTGGGGAAGCACAGAGATGAGATTCATCCTTTCTTCTCTGCTTTTAAAATTAGAGCAAACAGTAAGAGATGTGGTCTGCACACATCTCACAAAGGGACTCACTCTCTCATAGGGGGTCTTACAATGTCACTAGCCTGCCCCAGCCCACCCTTCTGCAAACACCCCTCAGCCCTTACTGGATAACAGCATGGCATGTGCCATCAGCAGCCATCAGCTGTTCCATCTGAATTGCTTGCTTGATTTCTGTTTAAAATGCAGTGGTGTCTGTGGATTATAGCTCTCTGGTTTACATGCTCATGATGGATCTTTTAATCTAATTGAGAGAAAGCAGAGATTTTTCCCTTGGTGCTTTCAGTTTCAAAGAGCTCTGATTTTAAGCATTGTGTAGTGGCTGAGAGGACAGGCTTTACGGTCAGGAAAACCCGAATCCTGACTGTGTGAACCAAGACACATCACATGACTTCTCTAAAGATGCAGCTCCTGCCTCTGACTGAACACTTTCTATTAAAGACCTTTGCATGCACAGAAAATACCCCAGCAATCCAATGAGGCAGGTGGCTTCATCATCCCCATTTTATGGATGTGGAAACTAAGGCTAAGAGGCTAACCAACTCATGCAGAACTCACAACTAATAAGTGGTACGGATTTGACAGAATATCTGTCTGATGGACTACTCTGAGGATAAAACTGTTGAGTGGTTCCAGAGTGCGTAGCATGGCTGGTACACAATAAATGCACTACTTACTGTTGTAAAATAGCTACTCTTGTTATTGTCATGATTATTGGTGTTGCTATCAGTGGAGAGGCATGGAAGCAAGGAACACAGGGCTGGTCTCTGAAAAGCAGCATTCCTGCTGCAGGTGTAAGATCTCAGAGGCAGAACAAGACTGTCGGTTGATCCTCCAGGCCACCCAGAATTGTCTCTATTGGTCCAGACATGAGTTGTTGACTCAGGTGAGGGACTTCTCATCAGAGGCTTTCTCGTGATCCTAAAAGAGATGGATTGGAGACCCTGGATTTTCAGTGTCCACTTCAGTTGCCTAGTTTGTTTCTTTCCAGCCACATTGGATTCCCTTGTTGATTCTGACGTGTCTATTCTCTCCTTATTGTTGCTTCTCTTCTAGTCAGGAGTCTCAGGGGAAAGAAGAAAAATACTGGGAGAGGGAATCTGAGGAGGAAGGGTTGAGACCTCAAAGGATGTAGTCACATTTTTTTCTGGCATTTTATTATGAAAAGTTTCAAAGTTGAATGAAGGTTATAGTGAAAGACCATAAACACCTCACCTAGATCCTACATTGAGCATTTTACTGCATTTGCTTTATCACGTCTATCCATGTATGATGCATTCCAAAGTAAATTTCAAATAGCAGTGCCAAATGCTTCAGCATAATTTTTTCTTTTTTAAGCATCAGAATCATTTGTGCAAATAAAACCTGTCCTGGCAACCCAATAAATATGTTTCGGGTGAACACTGAGTCCCTGAGGTGCAAGTGGATGTCGGGATCCAGAGGCTTCAATCACAGAACCACCTTCTCATCTCCTGAGACAGGTCCCAAGGACAGTGGGACTTAAAAGAGTATAATTTAAAAATCATTATTGTGGACCAAACTGCTCACTTTATGAAAGAGGAAAGTGAGGTTTGGGGGCAGGGGGACATATCCCAAATCATTCATTAACTTATTGTTAAGTACTGACTCCTTATTGGAGGTCACTGTCACTTTAATAATTTGGCAGATGTAATGGGCCTTTCCTTGGGAAAATGCACATATAGTTGTGGGGTGTCAAATATCTCTGAAATCCATCTGTGAACCCCCAAAGACAGGGTGGACTGGGGCTGGGCCCTTCAGCCTATGGCCTCCCTAAGATGCCAGGTAGGAGAGGGTTCCTTGATCTGGAGGCTACTCAGACTCCTCACTGATGAGAATGTGAGATGAGAGAGAGATGGAGAGAGGAGTGAGGGAACAGAGAGATGAGAGAAAGAAAGAAAACAGAAAAATAATATCTACAAAGTGAGAGAGATCAGAGAGATGAGAGACAAGAGTTGAGAGAGACATGGAGAGAGAGCAAGAGAAGCCTCCCTTCCCCAGGAGATTCTGGGCTAGCATGGGGGAGCCGGGCTCACTTGGAAAGCAGCTGCCTGTCTAGCTTGCTCCCAGCCCTTCTGCAGTCTTCTGAACCACTCATGCACTGCCAACTTCCTGCAGATGCAAAATAAATATTGTCGGAAGAGTGCTCCGAGCCTAGAAGGATGGAAGGAAACGCTGTCTCCAGTGGCAGCCCAGCCATAGCAATGAGGTCTCAGAAGCATCCTCAGTTTCACTACTCTCTCCAGCTCCAATCCCCACCTAATGCCTCTGACTCTAGCAGTTCCCAGGGTAAGGGGACTTTTCAGTGCAAGAGGCACCAGCCCAACACCTGGGAGGCTCTGCTCCAAAGGGCACGAGCTAAGTCAGCAAAGTGTTCCTTGGCAGCCCTGTGTGAGACACATGGAGGGGAGTGTCAGGGTGCAGGAGACCATGGGGATGATCCCACCGGCTGGGATAGGACACAAAACCCAGAAGAGCAGGTGAGGTAGGGGTAGAAAACAGAACTCTGGTCTGAGCTACTCTGCCCCTCAAGCTGAAAACCACAGGGAGGGTAGAAGAAGCGGATAGTATGCAAGGGAGATAATGAGATGAGAGAGCTAGAAAATAAGGACGTACCATGAAGGCCAGGGAGGTAGTTAAGACTTGACCTGTGGAGTTCTTCCATCCATCCATCCATGTATTCACCAACTCATGCATCCATCCAAGCATCCACCCATATATCCATTTATCTATCCATCCATCTACTTAGCCATCCAGTCATCACCCATCTGTCTATCCATTCACCCATCTGTGCATGCATCCACCCATCTATCCATTTATCCATCCATTCATCCTTCCATCCATCCATCCATCCATCCATCCATCCATCCATCCATCCATCTCAGTGTTGTTTATATCATCAGTAAATGATAAAGAACCTAAATGTCCACCAATAGGGAATTGGTTAAATAAATAAAAGTACACACAAATGGGGGGATACTATGCATAATCTTATAAAAAGAAAAAAAGAGAAAATAACCAAAAGCAATGCAAAACTTTGCTGGAGCCTCTCAAAGAACATCAGAGGGAACTCAGTTTTGTATTCGTTAGAACCCTTCTCTAAATTCTCTTTTCCTATTCTTGTTTTCTCGTATCCCTGGAGTTTTCAAGAACCACTCCCTTTCCAAACTTCTTAGGATCTTGCCTTTCCTCCCCTTAAAGCATTTCATTCCATAGTCTCTTTTTCTTCTTACAAGAATGAGAATCCACTGTCCTCACTTATCCAGTTCTTTCTAAACCCAATTTTGCATTATAAAAGCTCCAGAATCAAGATGAGTAAGACAGAATTTTCCCTGTTGTGGGGGAGTAGAATGCTGAACATGCAACCACAGAATTATCTTTAGCAGGTGGAAGAAGGAAAAGATGTAAACAATCAAATGTTAATTTTTTTGTCCTCCATCACACTTATATTTTAAAAGCTTTGTTATTTTTGAGCAAAGTACTTTTCAGAAAATATGTGCCAAAATGGCAGTCACATAGCAGTGTGTGAGTGCATCAGGAATCCTCTCTGAATCTCAAGGCCTTCGAGATAGATGTTTCTGAATTAGGGAAAGAATTCTAAGATCTGAAGTCAGTTGCCCTACCATGGCCATTGAATTTGAGAAAGAGTTGGAAAGCGCTGTGTCCCAGACTGCTTCCCTCCCTTCAGAAGAATTGGATCAGAAGCAATTTTCCTAGGTTTGGCATCTAGATGAGTGAAAATGAATCATTTTCCTTTGGCACCTGCTTCAGGAGGGAGGGGCTTCATGATCTTTTCTCTATTCAGAATCAATTTTACAAGTTATTGACATTCCTGGGTGGAGGGAAGTGGCCAAAGACAGATTGACTCAGCAAGCACTAAGGAAGAGTGGAGCTTATATTTCAAGCAGCTTCTGGAAAAGGGCATTCATTGGGTTCATCCACATCTGTCTTGGGGAAGGTCTGAAAAGTGAAGTTTTGTGATGTTTCTGCTGGAAACATACCAGCCCTCTTCTCTTGGCATCTGAACCCAGTCATGTGGCTCTGTTGGAGCTGACTCCCCACTCCCACCAGCTACTGTTGTGGACATGTAACCAACATGTAGTTAACCAAAATAGCTCATCCTTCTGGCCATAGTGATTGGTTCAATGATGGGTTCATGGACCAAGTTGGCCAGTCACAACCCTCCCTGGGAGTTTTCTACTGGAGTTCTTGGGAAAGATAATTTTTCTGCTGAGGCTGTTTAACAGGACAATGGGAATCCGGGGCTGCCAGTGGCCAGGTTCCTATCACATTATGATTGTCAAACAGAGAATTGGGATAACAAGACCAAGTTCTTAGACAGAGTTCCATTTGAACTTCTGGATCCAGCTGTCCCTGAATCCTGAACTCACCCTGGAATTTTAGTTGGGTCTCTATCACTTGTAACTTGAAAGAATCCTGGGTAATCTAAATCCAATATGCAAGGGGTGATAGCATTTTCTATGACCCCTCTAACCCATAATTTCAGCTTCCACTCGGTGATGAGAGTTTAGTTCAATTCTCTTCATTTTATTTCAATTCAATTTGGTTCGACTGGACTCTGTTTTATTCCATTTGCCTCCCTTCAATTAGATTCAATTCAATTCACTCAACTTGTGTTAAGCACCTACTACATAAGGGTCACTGTATTAGGTGCTAAGGATTTGGAATAAATGTCTATCTTTCTTCTTATGGGGATGAGAGTGACTTATAAATAGTCACTGACCAGTGTGGTAAATGTTCTTATGTACCAAGTGCAGTGGGGCTAGAGAGACTAGCAATTCTGGTTTTTGTTTGTTTGTTTGTTTACTGTGAATGAAATCCAGAGTGTTTTTGTACTTAAGGTGAAGGACTTTGGGATTGGACAAATTCATGTTCTATCATTTTTTAGCTGTGAGGCTTTCACGTAAGAGGCTTCATCTCTCTGAGCTTTACTCTCCTCATCTGTAAAATGGGGATGGTAAAAGAATCTCTATAGAATTGTTGTGAAAAGTCGGTGGAAGAATGGGTGGGTAAAGTGCCTAGCCCAGTGCCTGGCACAGAGGTGCTCAACAAATGGTCATTACCTTCTTCCTCTCCTCTGCCTAGAAGCTGGTGGGAAAGAGCCATAGGGGTCAGCAACAGAACTCTCCTTACACTCCTTTGACACCACAGCCCTGGGGACTTTCACACCTCCTGGCACATGAAAGGTACTTAAAACAAATTTAATGAATATATGTTGAATGAAAAGTCAGGAATTGGTGGACTGGCACAGTGGAAAACAGACCAAGGTCCAAGCCCTCAGCAGGGGGCTCAAGGTTAGCTTCACAATCCTCTTTAGGAGGGACTTAGAAGTACAGTTTGCCTGGAAGGATGGACTGGGGACATGACTGGTAGTTGCACAATGGACAGAATAAACCTTCGCCTAATTTAAGAAAATGTTAATGTATGTTAATAAATAGTTCCAGGTAATAGAGATTGTGTATGTGGTGGGGGGAGGGGTGTCTAAAGCCACTGAGGAGGGTCATTCTGTCCATCTACAGAGCTCAAAGAACCTCTGTTTACTCAGCCTCTTCCTTGGGATGAGTGACAAGTGGCTATGAGGAAGCTCGAGGCCAATAACCCAGTGCAACCACCATCAGTTTAATGATGGTGCAGAGCAAGGACCCATTTCTCCTGCCACTCATCCTGGTGCTTTTTCCACCCCACCTCCACTCTCATATTTTCATGAGAACCCAGTTCATTTGCACTGGAGTAGGGGGACGTGGAGAGGAACAGTGGGGGGCAGCTTGAGTGCATCCTGTATCTTCTGCCGGGTCTTTCCCTCCATCCCCTGAGGACTTTCTCTCTGCTTTGGCAGTCCCCTCCTCTTCTCAAAGGGCCTCCATTTTGATCTCATCTCCTCTGATGGTCTGTGGACCAATGCCTAACTTACTGCCTCTTCCTCCAATGCCTCTTGTAGCCAGTCTTGTCCCTTCCAACCCTGCCCCTATATAAGGGTTCAAAAATTGAAGTCTAGCAAGGGCCCAGCCTGTAATAAACAAGAGAGGCAGGTACGTATAGCAGGGAATGGTGGGGCCTGTGGCAAACTAGAGGGTCCTCACCTGTCTGAAGGAGCAGCTGCCACACAGCTCATTTTGATGCTGCCACATGGAGAGGTGGGCTCAGTGTGACCAGATCTTGCCATTTTCAAGAGAAGGAGAAATGGAGGCTTTGGTGTGCGATCTCCTGCTTAGAAAGACTCATTTGCTGGAGGGAATTTGCCTGGGGCCGTCAGTTTACAGCTCCTGGTTGTGTCTTCTGCCCATTTTTGCCTGAGGTTTCACAGCATGTAGGTCAGCCCCAAGGACAGAATGGGAAGGGGGGAGCCAGTCAGAGGCCTTGGTATGAAATCAACCGCTGAGAGGAAGGAACCTCTGCAAAGTTGCTGAGTTTCTGAAATCCCAGGTCCTCCATGGTGTGATTTTTTTTTTCCTGCTGCACAGAGCAGCCCTCTGCCAGCAGGCTCTTGGACGCTGACAGCCTGGACATGGAATTTACTTTGAAATGCTAATCGTGGAGGGAAAAGTGATATTGATGTTGTCGGCTAATGAAGGACTGGTCTGATTTAAACTTTGGAGGGCTCCTACCTGTCTCTGGCCTTGGCGAGCGCTGGGGAGTATGCCGTTTTTATTAAATTGGAGAGATGGATCAAATGGCCTAAATGGACAGGGAAGGGGAGGGTGGAATCAAAACAGCGTGGAGACCTGTGGATTCTTCAGAACTCATTTGCAGCCACCACGGGGATACAGGTCTCAGATCATTAGCCCCAGAGCCATCTCCCTTACAGGATCGCCATTGGTGGCTAGGGGACAGCATCATGGGTCGGGTAACAGGGCCTGGCTTTATTGGAATTGAAAGGGCACAAGCCTACTGATTAACTGATTAACTGATTTACGGAAGGACTCATTTGCAGATTCTCTCTGCAAGGTCTGAGTTACACTTGGAGACTGACCAGAATTAGCAGCTGCCAAGACAGCCGGCATTGACAGCCAGCATTCACAGCCTCTGAAGGCCATTGCCCTGGGAAGCAGGAACACAGGGGCTCAGGGCCATCTCCTTACTGTCTGTGCACAACTTATGGTCTCTGAATCCTTAAAGACAGATGAAGCTCATCACTCAGGCTGGGAAGATGGTGCTCTTATCATTTCCATTTTACATGTGAGGAAACTGGGGCTTTGTGGATGTCACAGAGCAAATGAGCAGCAGAGGTGGGATTCTGACTCCAGGGTTCAAGCTGTGCTGTGCCTTGGTTTCTGCCCAAAGCCTGGCACATAAGGCATGCTGGATACATTCATCCCTTCACTTACTTGTTCACCCACGAATGTACCCTTTCATTCACCAACTTGTGTTAAATATGTTATTGTATCTCA